>NW_005179197.1:0-34149 GCF_000350225.1 Chondrus crispus
GGGTTCCTAGGTATCGTCCGCTGGGGTGTAGCCATACCAGCGGACCTTGTACTGGGTTCCTGTGCGGTTCTCCCGGTGACTGACCAGATGGTCGATCACCTACTCCGCGGCGGGTTCGGGTTCTCCGCCCGCCGCGGGCCGGGTCGGGGTGCGGTTCCTCGACCACGTTGACGCCCGCGGGGGCCGTTTGGCGCTGGTTTCGCCAAGCGGACGGCCCCTGGCGGTTGAACGGGGATCCCGGGCGGAGGCCTTGCCGGATGCATAGCTTCTGGTAGTTGGCCTCTCGTACCTCCAGAAGCTTGGCCCGCAGGCTCGCATCGGCAACCACAGGGCACCCCTCTTGTCGGTGCGTGGTGTCCAGGCAGAACCGGCACGGTGGCGGTCCGGGAAATCTCCCGCCGGAGAACCGGACGCGTGGATCCTGCCCTTGCCTCCGGTACGGTCGTGTGCGCACGTCGCCAGGGTTGCCGGGTGGAACTGGGGCGCTCGCCGTCGACGATGCCGGCGACGGATAATAACTCGTCGGTGGCGAGCTCATCGAGGTCGGCGTGGCGGTTTGGTCCGTCACGGCCAGGATTGCTTCTTCAGCAAATCCCCCGGCCGTCGGGATGTCGGATGCCGACTCAACCGACAGCACGGGCCTCGTCCTTGCGGTGCGGTCGAATCTTCTAGCCGCTCCGGACGGCTCTCGGTGAGCCATGGCTGACATCCCTTGTCGACGGGAAGCCCGATTGGTTTCCCCGATCGCTTGCGCGTATCGAGCCACGGATTGGTAATCCACATCCGGGTGCGTGGCGAGGTAATTACGGACCTGCGCGCACGTGGCGGGAAGTAACCCCTCGACGAATAGGGACTTCAACCGCCGGTCGGAGAACACCGTACCGCATCGGAGGGCCTTGTCCCAGAGGTGGTTACTGTAGACCTCCTCCGTCATGTTTGAACTCTGACGGAAGGAGGTCACGTCCCCAACCGCTTCGGAAATTACCTCGTCGGTAGCATAGGTGCGCAACAGAAAGTTGACCACCTGGGGGTATGTCCGGAGCAGCTCGCGCCGCTCCACGTCAACCGCCATGGTATTTCCATTGAGACGGGACTGGAGTAGGGCGTGAGCCTGACCGGTGAGGTAGAATTGGAAGCACCACACGGCGGCTCCTTCGGTAATCCCGTTGTGGTCGCACGCCATCTTGAGGCGTGCGAGGAATCCCAATACCGCAATCGGATCTTGACCGCTGAACGTGTGGGACCTCATCTGCACGTCCAGTTTTTTCCGGTAACGGTTAATGTGCCGCGCCACTGTAGAGTCGTAGCGCGAGCTACGCCGTTCCAGGCGGTGGGTCTTGTAGTTGACGGCCTTGGTAAACAGGTCATTGAGGGGCCTGATTACCGTGGGCCGTCGCTCGTCGCTCGTCGGGGCAGCCCGGCGGCGTCTGCTCGAGCGACGAAGCCCCTCATCCGACTCGGTGTGGTAGTCTTCCGAGTCGGACGGGTCGTGCCGGTGCCGGTCTCGGCTTCTATCGCGGCGTGCCCTGTGGCTCCGCCTGCGAGAGTCTTCCGAACCGGATGGGTCATCATCGGAGGGGTATCCTCCCCGTCCGGCATCGCGGTATCGCCCGTGGCGTGCCTCGCGGTTATCGCGGTATCGCCAGCGGCGTTCCTCGCGGTCTTCATCCGTCCTGTGACGGGGGTCTTCTGCGTCGGAATACCGGGTGTATTCCGCTTCGGTCCTGTGCGTGCCGGGTGCACGTCTTCTGCTCAACCGGTACGGGTCCCGATTCTCTGTCTCGGGGAGCCCCAGGCGGTTGTCTGTCCCGCGGGGGTCGCCCGTACCGGCGAGTATGGGGAGGACATTTTCTGTGGTCCTCCCTGTAGCACCGTGAACGGTTGGGAGATAGATGGCTCTGCCCTCCGGGTGAGGGTCCATCCTATCAATCCCGGGTACGGCGCCGATCGGATCAGCGATATTAAAGCTTGAGCCCGGAACGGTTTCACGGCGCGGCGCCGGCGGCGGTACCGCGCCTCCCGTTTCGGTAAATGTCGTGGCCAGACGGATGGCCACGGCGGAGCTAATAGCTCCCTTTAGAGCCAATGCGGTCGGAGATTCGTCCTCCTCCGCGGCGAGCGCTGCCACCACCTCGTCGCGTACGAGGGGGGCGATCTTCTCGTCCAGCAGGGCGCGGAGCGCGGTGTCCGCATGCTCCGCCACCAGTCTTGGTGCCGTTCGGTCGAGGCAAACCTGGACGACCTGAGGTAGTTCCTCAGCGAGGAAATCCTCCATCCAGGTTTGTAGTCGCGGGAGTAACGCGTCGTACAGTACTTGTACGCGGTTCCCCCCACCAGCCGGTAGCCCGGCGGTGGTGTCCGAAACGGAAGGGGTCTTCTGGCCCCTGGTAGACGGCGGGCGTAGCAGGGCTTCCGGATTGTCGATCCGGGGGCGCTGTGCGCCTCTGCCACTGCGGGTACTTGCTCGCCCGGAGGCGGTATCTTCTCCGGCGGAATCCGCACGGTTCATCGTCGATGATCACTGGCGATCGACGCGGTGATTTTCGACCTCTTTCAATCCGATCGGTAGTTGCTCGCGCTGGCGATCCAGTGCGGGCTCAACCTCTGTAGTTATTCCCTCCACAAGAGTACCAAAATGTGGTATAACTACATTTTGGTCCCGACCACTCGGAACGAGGGGGGTTAGAGGTAAAGGAGCGCGCGACGCTGGGTAACCCACGCGAGCGCGAACCGTACGGAAGGACTCGAAAAGAGGGAAGGCTCACGTGGCCGGTGACGCGCAGCCGGTCGGTGGTGTCAGATCCGGACGGCCGGTCACGGGTTAGAAGCCTGAGACTTAGAGGTAAAACCGGACGGAGTTAGCAAAAAGCCGTAAAGGGAAGGGAGGCGAGTCTGCCCCCGTTTACTGGAACGGGGCAGGTGCCCCCGGTCTTAACCCCTAAGTGGGACGCCAGGACACCTGTCCCGCTACAGTAGCTGTTACTTACTGTATACCAGCTACTGTGCTAAATTGGCTAATTTGTGCCATTAACTACTAATTACTAATTACTTACCGTTCGGATCCTACACGTGTAACCAGCGAGGTGCTACTGTACTCCGCACCGGCCGTGTGCTGTAAATATAACTCCTTACAGTTCTTCTCGCGCTTACAGCCCATCGTACTGTATCCCGGGGCGGCAGCGGTGGTGCAATTGCCTTCGCGCCGTTGTACTACACACGGCTCGAATTATCCACGAAGTACCTTACAGAAGGCTCGCCCGACTCCCTCCCCCTTCCTTCATTACGCGTCGTCGCCGCCGGCACGCTCCGCTACCACCACTGCGCGCACGCGTCAAGAGCACCAAATCGAAGCAGTCTTCAAGGCGGTCGACTCCAGGTCACGTAACCTCGCCCCAGCGGCCGCGGCGCGGTACCGACAAGCATGCACGCCGTCTTGCGTCACGCGACGGTGAGGTGGGGGTCACTCGCGAGCCGCGCCGGGCCCCCAGTCAGAAAACGAGCCGAGAAACGTGGATCGGCCGCACACAGACATCGACGTACAGGTCCCCCGAGGCACGTGCCTCTTTCAACTCCAACGCGCCAGTGCCTTTCGAGGGGGCTGCATGAAGCAAAATTACAAGGATGACTCCGCCCATCGTACGGCCCCTTCGGACGCGCAAGAAAGAAAAAACGCGCGCAAACGACCCATCGTCATGGCCCTCACCTCGTTGTCGCGCCCTCCTATTGCGCGCATGCGGAAGCGTACACTGTTCTTCACGTCGCCTCGATGGGCAGGAACCAGCGACACGGACCGGGCGAACGAGGTCCGCGTAAAAAGTGAGGGACGACCAACCGCGACCACCAAGGTCGGCGCAGAAAGATAGAGCCTCGAAGCTCGACCCACGCGGTCGACAGGGAACCGCCCTCCCGTGATCCCCTTTCTGGGAGAGGCAGGGACGAAATGCGGCTGGGGCATGAAAAGGGGGACCCGCACAGGAAACGTTGTCGTCCTCATGTACGTGTATGCATATGGCCTTCACCTATTCGAGAGGCTTGTCGACCGATGGCATACTCTAGCTGCACTACTTGGAACATACGCTCGCCAACTCGTTCAATTTTTACCTTCGTCCCCAACTTAGGGTGAAGGAGGCATGCTGTCAACATGAGAGGTTGCATGTATAAGGGTCGTGGAATAAGGCCATACTGCAGGAGGTACGGTCGTGCCGCATCGATTCGTTTGAGGAGCGCGAGGACTGCTGTGATGCGGAATACGCGGAGGGCGACCTCACGGGACGCAGCACGTGCATGGCGGGAGGTTTTTAAGCGGTGTTGGCTGTGTGAGTAGCAGAATGGTATGACGCGCCGCGCGTGAGGCATGAATGGCGCGCAACGGACGGCGCGCGCCCGACCTTCGACGAAAACAAAGGGAGCAAGATGCGCAGTTCGTAGGGCGCAACGGCGAACCTTTCGGAAGGCGGGTCGGCACAAGGAAAGAAGAAAGGAAATCGAGGGGAACCAAACGGAAAGGAGAAGGGCTTTACGTGAATGAAGGGTCGAGGCGACTTGACGCCCGTGAACTCAACGGCTCGAGCCGTTGGGTGCCGCTGTAGGACCCGACCCATAGAGACCCGGAGGGCAATAACTTGGGTGGCGGGGTAACCCCGAGCCCAGCCCCTCGAGAGGAGGCATGGCCACTTCGTCGTGACGCGTCCAGCGCGGCTCGCCGCCCTCGAGAGTCGCAGCGCTCTCTACCACCGGGGCTTCACGCACCAGATCTTTGTAAGGATCTCGCAAGGCCGGGCGCAAAGTGGACAGAGGCGCCACCCGGGGAGCACGAAGTGCGTCCCGCTCGGCCCGGTACCGGTCCCGATCGGCGGTCGTCCGCTCGAGTACGCCGGTCTGCGTAGCCATTGCCTCGCGCACCCTCGTTAACTCGCGGCGCACGTGGCAGAGTTCGGACATGTGCGAGTCGCGCTCTGCGGCGATGCCAAGTACCAGCTGGCAAGGGTGCTCAGCAGCCTTTCCACTGGTCACGAACGATCGCTCGCGTCCCCGAGGGCGCGATGTAAGATGGGTATGTCATGGATATCCGCCCGGTCGAGTGTGAGGCGACGTAGCGCTTCCCCGCTCGGGACGGCACGGGTCGAGACCGAGTTAAGAGGAGGCACTGGGGGAACCTGAGGGCTCGCCGGTCGGCGGCGGTTGCCCACGGGCATCGACAGTCCGGATGGCGGGTTCGTACCCGCAAATGGGAAAGTCGGGGGCTCCCCGTCTAGATCACGGTAACGTTTTTTTCGAGCCAGTCGTGAGGCCGAGCCAACTCCGCCTCCCGACTGCCTAGTGGAGGGTGGCGCGACGGTAGGCCGCGCCGTGAGGGTGTCGGATCGATGGTCATAGGCCAGAAACAAGGACTGTACGCCAGTGGTGAAATCCGTCCAGTGACGGAGGTGACGGGGTCCCGCATCACAGGCTCGATGCATCAGCTCGAGGGCGAAGGCGTACGTCCAAGGGACATGTAGGGAACTCCGCTCGAGCGGGTGTAGGGGGACATTGGGAAGGTCCCACGCTACCCTCCCCAGATGGGCTAATACGCTGAGGGGCTGGACGAACACCCGGCCATGGATCGATACCTCGTTCATGAAAGCGTTGCCGAGTGCCCATGCCCATTCCCTCTCTACGTTGTACATCAGGGCGGCGTGTGCGGGATGCGTCGGATCAGTACACGCCACCCCGAAGTGTTTTAAGACGTACGGAAGTAGGGGATGCACCCCCAACGAGGGTAGTGCCTCCCCTACCACGGTGGGGAGTAACGGAAAATAGCTTTGAAAGAGACCGTCCTCGAAGACGGCCGACCGGAAGACGCGGCCGTCCGCTTCTCCGGAGTGCCTATAGGCTGCCCAATCGTGGGGAGCAATGGCCACGCGGTGTAGCCTCATGAGCGAACAAGCTGACTTCTGCAAGGCGACGCGTGTTTTTCAGTAGGCGAAGGGACGGGGGCTTACGTACAGTCCCGCGACCGTGGACAGGACGAACTCACGAGAGGGCGACGACCCACGGTTAATAAGATAGTCCGCCATTCGATCAACGTACTCTACCTCGGCCAAGCTATAAGCAAAGGTGCGATCACCGACGATCGCAGTAGGGATCTGGTAGGCCGCCCCGTCCCCCTCCGCGAGAAGACGCCCCAACACGAGGGAGGCTTCCTCCCCCCGACCCGCCTCATAGACCTTGCGTACACGTAGCAAGTCCGGGCGGAGGGTCTCACGCGCTAGCAATTCCCCGACGGTCACCCCCGAGCGGGCATAACGACACCAGGCGAACTTCAGGCTGTCGAGAGGGAGCGGCGTCGATCGTTCAAGTGGGACCCCGAACCACTCTGAAGGGGTGCCACCCGAGCCCTCGCCGGGCCGTACGGTACGAAGCGGCGGCGGCGACTGCACTCCCACCGACCCCTGAGGCAGCAAGCCGGCTCGCTGCGCCACCGGTTCGTCGGCAGAAGGCAACAACGAGGTGGCAGGTCGACCGCATGAGGCGGGAACGATCTCGACGGACGAAGTCGACTCACGGGAGCCGCGAACCCTCTGGAACGGCTGATCTGTGGACCACAGGCGCACGACCGCGCCGGGTTGCCTCGGGATACGCCCCTCTGGGGGCACGAAGCCCGCGACGGACGGCCGGTAGGGCCCGAGGGCCCTAGAGGGAGGCGGCGAGGAGCACGGGGGCTCCGGTACGCCGGCAACGGGGGCGGAGGTAGGACCTGCGATGGAGGACGGCATACCGACCCGGACGGCGAGACACCCCACGAATAGGGGGACGACCACAGTGGTGTGGCGAGAATGGCCAGGGCCAGACAGAAAGGAACGAGAATCCCCCACTCGCGAGGGAGCGAGGGGGCGGCGAGGGGGAGGGCAGTGCAGGGGAAGCGCGGCCGCGTGGATGGCGGAGGGGTGGAATACGCGCGATGAGGGGGACGGGTCAGGTGGAACCCGGGTCAAGTCTAGGACTACAGGAAGGGGATCCGACATGGTCGCCTCTACAAGCCCGAGAGTACTGAACGCGGACGTTCAGTCTTGAGGGGGGGGCGGTGTAGTATAACCCCCCCCTGGGGGTTTAAATTAGATTAGATCAAGAACTAGATCAGTTACTGTAGAGCGTCGAGCTCTACAGTACCACCGCGCGTGTCCACGTGTACACCACGGGGACAAGGGACATGCGCATACACGTGCACACGTGTACAGCGCGCAAACGAAGCGCGCACGCACCACGGGTGATACGTGTACTGTCAGCCTCGACATAGCTTACAGTATTACAGTGCAGGCCGACCTGCACTACAGTAGCCCACTACAGTACCTCGGTACTGTAGCGTTATGATAGATTGTTTTGTATATTAAATACGGAGCGGACCGTCGGCGGCGTAGGGCGACAAGCACGGGCTTGTCCTCAACCGACCGCCAAGGCCAGTCGACCCAGCTTATTCTAAACGTCGCCTTCGCTCTTCGCGCGCATTTAGTCGGAGCCGAGCCGGAGTGGACGCGTAGCACGCGAGCGAGCACGGAACCGCCTCCGCCCGTCAGCACTGGTACGTCACCCAGTGCTGCTCCGGGGCGTCGAGGCGTCGATCCGCTCGTGCGTGCGCGCGTCCCTGCTCGCTCCCGCTCTACCACTGCTACCCGGGCCCGAGCCCGGTTCCGTAGCTGGTTGGCCCGCTTCACCCCTTCTCCGATCCGGGGTCTACAGGTCGAACTGCGCATACACCTCCAGTCGTCTGGGGGTGTTTATGCTACATAAACCTCAAAGCTGCCGTTCCGTTGTACGTATGAAGTCTACTCTTTACAATCTTATTGTGTAAAATACAGCACGCTCTCACGATCGAGTTCATATCTTCTTTGTACCAAAGTCTTGAGGGTTGGTACAGTAATCGAAAGCGTTGAAAAAGAACCCCGAAAACTCTTTCGACTGCCTTACGTGTTCCCTCCTGGTATGAAGAATATAGCTTCTCCTTCTTCGTGACTGGCTCACTTATTGATGACATAAAGATTCTATACTGCGGGTAAATCCCATCTGTAAGGTGATAATATCAATCCAGTTTCATCCCAGCTACCTCTGTCTCGGGTCTGATCGGGGGCCATGCCCCTGTCCTGATAGAGTTGAACATTGGACTTTGGTGCATAATGTTGATATCATTTTTAGAACCCGGACTTCCAAACATGACATGCCAAATATACAAACGGTCATCACATATTACCTCCATCCGACAGACCGGTTTCTTATCTTTTCCCTTGTACATTCCTTGCCATCCGACCGGACACTTGTCCCATTGCCAGGAGGCACAGTCGAGACAGCCAATACATCCTGAGAATCCCAGTGTCTTGTAAGCAGCCTCAATCTCCTGAATCTCATGCTCATCCGGTGACCGCAACCATTCTGCATCATATGTATCAACTATAGCCTCGCAGAAACGCTTAAGGCATACAGCGTTGCTGGACTCCATTAGCCCGACTATTTCAGTCACAGCGTCTGCGGATATTCCACACGTAAGCTGTCGAAGCGCTGACATGATCTTTTGGTCTGAGGTAGCTCCCAACTTGCCAGTGGCATCTCGGCTTTGAACGAAGTAGTCGTCTGCTTGGAAGACCGCATCTCTAACTTCTTCGTACACGGCTCGTGACATTCTAAAGCGGCGTTCAAATTCCGCATCTGAAAAGAAAGGCACGCCTTGTGTGAATCTACAAAAGTAGTTTCGGTCGATTTGAACTGCTATGCGGTGTCAAAGCTCATTTCTGTTTGGAGCTTTTCCGGGCAGGGATCCTCCATGTTTTCGTTCCTGCGATCGTGGGAGAAGTTGATTAGCGATTGCTGCAGACGTCGCGACTGCCCTGTCGATAAATACTTCCTCCTCACTCCCCGACGACGACATTTGAGTCTAGCTTCAACGCGGAGCTGAAATTGCACTGCGGTAGCGCGATCAGAAATACCGACCTCTCTCTTTGGGTTGTTTGAAACAACAACACGTGTGAGGTGTACCACACGTGTTGGTACTATTCTGGCGATGCAAGCATCGCGTGTTCCTAAATGAGCAATCACCGGTGGAGCAGAAAACGTTTGGGAATCGCCCCAAAAAATTGAATTTAGGCTGACCAGTAAACGTAAAACATGTGGCAGGCGATTTTAGGATTTAGGCTCCGCCCGTGGAGATGCTCTAAGCTCTCGTGAGTGCAAAAAATTTCAAAGCCCACCAACACATCCCAATCATGCCGCTCGGGAAAGTTCTAACTTCCGAGGACCGCAGCCTAATTACCGGTCTCCACAAGGCTGGTATGTCAATCCTCATCATCGCCGCGCGCCTCAGTTGCTCGAGAACCGCTGTAGGCAACGTTTTGAAATCACCAGAGCGCTATGGCACGAAACAAAGCGGTGGTAGACCACTAAAACTTTCGATCTAGGGCAAAAGAGCGCTACTAAGGGAAGTTCACAAGGGTGAACTGGGCTCCGGTGAGCTCGTTAAAGCTCTCAATCTGCCGTGAAAGCAAGTAAGTGCGCCCTATTCTTAACAGCACTCCCACGTTGCGCTACCAGCGCTTGCAGAGGGAACTAATGATGCTTCGACGCCATCGCACGGCCGGAGAGGCCTAGGCAAGGTCACATGTGACGTGGATCATTCCAGACTGAGCGAATGTCGTCTGGTCCGACGAGAAGAAGTTTAATCTCGACAGATCAGACGGCTTTGCTTATCATTGTTGTGGTACAACCGTAGGGACGCTAAACCGTAAACGTAAAAGGACAGGCTGTACCTAAAATAAGGGAGCCTGGGAGACCGCTACACTGGAGCGTCAGGTAGAATAATTCGGAACTGTAGGAAGCACTGGACCATGGAGGTACACTACGCAGGACACTCGCAGTCGTACTGGGGTGTAGAGCAGTACGACCGGTAGCGAGCTGGAAATCTGAAGGTCTTACTTAACCGTACGGAGAAAGGACTAGGGTAGAAGTAAGGGGAGGCTTGCTTGCCTCGGTTTACCTCCAGCACGGTGCCCGCTTATCTTATACCCCCTAGTAGGGCGGTCGCACCGGACGGACTACAGTAGCTGTAGATATTGTAGCCAGCTTACTGTAGCTTACGGTAACTAAAAATGATGTGTTGTCGTTTATACTTAATGGCACCCATATTTAGTGTTACTAATGATTGCAGCTCAGCCAATCGAGTTCGTTTAAAACGGTCTTTTGCATTGTTTTCGGAGAGCCAAATACAGTAAAGCAACGTGTCCTGTTTTATACAAGCTTTCACAATGGCCCAGCAATGAAGTTTTCTGAGGTGTCTTTATACTTAATGGTAGCACTGTAAAGCTGCCCCACGCTGCTACAGTTTGTGAAGGCCTCATCACGCCGGAGCCCGTTCTCACTCGAAAAGGCGCAACGCCGGATCACCCCACCTCTTTCTCACTCTCCCTTACCATCCCTTTCCCCGCGCCGGCTACCCAGCTCCCTGATCGTATAGGAAGCAGCACGCGCGACGCACAAGGCCCCCTTTCGACGACACTCAGTAACTGGAAGAAAGACCTATTCAAGAACTCCAGTTGGGAAATACCGTGAGCAACAGAGATCTGTACTACCACCCAGTGCCGTGTCCACCACCATCACCTCCACCATAATCTCCACCTCCGCCTCCACCTCCGCCTCCACCTCCATCTCCATCTCCTCCACCGCTCCATCCGCCCCAACCTGTGCCGAAGCCCGTGCCACCAGAGTTACCGCTACTACCACCAAACCATTGCCCACCCGGATTGCCCGACCCCCCAGAAGGGATGTCTGCGTAGTAACCCTGTCGACCAGCACCACCTCCGCTGAACATACTCCCGATTAGTGCCCCCAATCCGCCGGCCGCCAGTAGGCCCCCGAATCCGCCAAACCACCCACCACCACCCCCGCCTCTGTCCGACCCGAACTCCACATCCCTGGCGCGCGTATCTCTTCTCTCCGCCCGTAAATACGCCTCCGTCATTGATTCCGGCCACAAGTTGGGCGTTTCGGTGTTGAGCTTCTCCACGACCTGCTCCGTTAAAATGTGCGGGTACGCATCGGCGAGGCTCCGTATGCGAAAAGTATAGTCCTGCCCGCGCGTTTCATTGAGATTCGGCGGGGTAGATACGCCACCGCCGCGATCTTTGCATACCGGACAGTCTGGGATGGTGCCTGATGGGGTGGGATGTTCGTCATCAAAGCAGCTCTCATGGAATGCATGCCCGCAGCGGAGCTTACGCACGGGCCGCGCGGGCGGCGCTTCACTCTCCAGCGGCTCCGCATCCGGGAGCGTTGGAACGGTAGGCTCCCAGGCCGGTGCGAGGTTGTCATGACAGAACGGGCACGTGGTCGGGACGTACTGGGGCAGCATGGCGGCCACGTACTCATGGCGTATGACGTTGAGCTTGCGCAGGACGTGTCGTCGCTCCCTGTTGCGGCGCGTCGCTTCGCGACCGCCAAAGCCGTTGCAACAGGCGAGGACAGCCATGAAGGCGAAGACGAGGAACACGATAGAGAGCTCGAGGTCCCACCACGACGGCCCCGAGCGAAAAAACAGCGGGGCTGCGGCCCCCTGGCGGGGCGGAGCAGTGTCGACGGCGCCCGCCCTGACACCGTTGTACATGGAGAGGTACTGTGCGATTTCGGTAAGGCCGATTTGCAAGGCGGAGTAGACGCGGTTCTTTTCGAGCTCCGGGATCATTTTGGCGTAGACTTTATCAATTTGATGTTCATTGAAATACGTGGTAGCGAGTGAGCCCGTGCGGATGAAGAGGCGCTTATCTTCTAGGGAGAAGAAGAGCAGGACGGAGGCGCCGCAATTGTCGGAGAGGGACCAACTATCGAAAAGACGGTGCGCAAAGTTGTCGGCGCGGTCGGAGAGGGTGCGTCCGTCGTAGCTCATGCGACGGACTAGGGCGAGAGCGAGACGGAAGCCGACGGGGTTCGGGGAAGATGACTGGTCGCAGGAGACGAGGGAATACGGAGTGCGGCCCGCGTGGACTTGGGCGAGGAGGTCTTCTAGCGATGTGGTGTGGCGGTGGGATAGAAGGCCGGACGGGTCGCATATGTTAGACGAGGCGGAGCCCGAGGAGTGGTCAGGGTGACAGATGGAGCGGGTGTCGAGCCACGGCGGAGGCATGTAGTCCGGGGAGACTTCATCTGCGACGCGGCGGCGGCGGGAGAGGGATGGGGCCGTTGTGTTAAGGGAGTAGGCCAAGACGAGGGGGAAGGAGGCGAGGAAGAGATGTGGGAGACGCATGATGCAGGGATACGGATAAAGGGGTCACCCAGTCGTGGATGGTGGGGTTGCGAAGAAGGGTGGAGGGTCGTTAAAGAGGGGGGGCGGGGGGGGGAAAGGTGAAATGTATGTATAATGAAAGCTCGTTAACACAGTTGTACATACAGGCAGTGAGGCAGGGCGATGATGTGACGACGTGAATTAGGATTTTCAGTTATAGTACCCTTGGTGCTGTACGTTAGTACATGCCGTCTGAGAAACGTACCACCACGTGGCCGCGTGGCACACAAATCTGATCTCCTCGTCCCAACCCCTTTTCGCCTCTCTTCCTCGTCTCTCGCCTCCCTACCCCGTTCGATCACCCCCAAACCGTGCCTCCTTCCACCCGCGATGGGCGTCCCCAATATCCCCGCGTGCGGCCGGCGCGCAAACTCCCGCCCCCCTTTGCATCTCATAGCCTCAACCGCGGACGGGCCCGCGCTGTCCGCACTCAAGCTCACTGCGACGCGCACCTTCCAAATCTCGTTGCTTTCCGGCGCGGTCGCTGGCTTCACTGTTGACGCCGTTCTCTTCCCGCTGGACACGCTCAAGACCCGCATGCAGCTAGCCGCCACGTCGACGTCAGCGTCGACGTCAGCGATCAAGGCCACCCCGATGTTGAAGGGCTTGTACGCAGGCTTTGGGCCGGCCGTGGCGGCGTCGGCGCCGGCCGCCGCCGCTTTCTTCGCCATGTACGAGTATGTAAAGCGGACGCTGTCGACGCGCGTCGACACCAAGTACACACCACTGTGCCACATGGCGGCGGCAGCGGCCGGCGACATTGCGTCCAGCACGGTGCGCGTGCCGTTCGAGGTGGTAAAGCAGCGCATGCAGTCGGGGATGTACACGTCTGCGCGAGCGGCGGTGCGAGGGACGATGGCACGGGAGGGGATGGCGGGCTTTTTCAGCGGGTACGGCAGCCTGGTGCTGCGGGAGCTGCCGTTTGATGCGATGCAGTTTCCGCTGTACGAGTTTCTCAAGAAGACGTGGGCAGAGCGCACGGGCGTGGAGCAGCTAGAAACATGGCAGACGAGCGTGTGCGGTTCGATGGCGGGGGGCGTGTCGGCGGCGGTGACGACGCCGTTGGATGTCGTCAAGACGAGGTTGATGACACAGAGCGCGGGGGCTGTCAAGTATAGAGGTATTGTGCATGGGTTGAGGACGATTGCGAGGGAGGAAGGCGGGGCTGCGCTCTTCTCCGGCTTGACGCCCAGAGTGATGTGGATCTCGATTGGTGGAGCGGTTTTCTTCGGCGCGTATGAGGCCGCTAAGAAGGTTTTGTTTCCGACGTTTGCGAAAAAGCAGATTGAGGAGGAGCAACGTCTGAAAATAAGATAAATTGTTTTCTTATTTTAGTTGTTTGGTCTTGGTCTGTGAGTCGTGCAAGCATGTTATTGTTTGTCAGAGGCGATCACCCGGTCTAGAATGCGCCGCCGCGTAGATTCGTTGAGGGCTGCGATCTGAGTCCACAGGTCTGTAAACGAGGAGCTATGTGGTTAGCAGCACGACGAAAATGATACTGATGGAGTAGGATATGAGCGAAAGTGGTCGAAACGTACGAAAGTCATCGTGAGCGTCCTTGCGCCATTCCTTGGACTGCTCCCTGGCCGCGTCGGGGCCCTTTTCATAGTTAATCTTGTCAAACTCGACCTGGCGCAACGAGAAGAACATTTGTGTCCAGCGCTTGAGCACCGAGCGGCCTTGCTTACTTGGAAACTCGTGTCGCAGGCGAAGAAAACTGCGATAGAGCGCCATGGTCTCGGCGCGTGCGGTCATGGTGAGTTTGGAGAAAGAGGTGGGGCGTTTGCGCCGATGTTGCTCGTACTCCTTTCCATGTAAAGATCATGACAAACGGATGGTATGATGAAGGAAAGGGAAATTTATTTATTTCCGGCTACGGATCAAAAGTGGTCGCCGCCGTGGAGGGGCATCATACAGTACACGCGTGATCCGCTCACTCCAGGCATCATTTTGGCGGGCGAATTACCTTTGCCCCTCTTTCTCGTAAACCCCCGGTGCAGTCGGGTAGGATTCGCATTCTTCTCTCCGTCACGTCTCTATTGCGATCCACACATCACCCACTTCGCTTCACGTCTCTAAGTAGTTCCAACCCCTAAGCCCCTGGCGCCCACGTCCGGCCTTCCGCGTCCGGCTTTCCACACCCGCCATGAGCCAGTTTCTCGCGCCCCAAATCGTCTTCCTCAAAGATGGTACCGATACAAGCCAGGGTCTCGGTCAGCTCGGTACGTCTCCCTTTCCGCCCATGCCCAATTGAGCCGCGCACCGTTGCAATGTTCTGACCCGTCTGCTTCGTATTTCCCACCCAAAGTATCCAACATGAACGCCTGCCAGGTCATCGTCGAAATCCTACGCACCACACTGGGTCCGCGCGGTCTCGACAAGCTCATCGACGAAGGCAGCGGCAAAGTCACCATCTCCAACGACGGCGCCACCATTATGAAGCTGCTCAACATTGTCCATCCTGCTGCTCGCACCTTAGTCGACATCGCGAAGTCCCAGGACGCGGAAGTTGGCGACGGCACCACCTCGGTTGCCCTTCTGGCCGGAGAAATGCTCAAGAACTGCAAGGATTATGTCCAGGACGGCTTGCATCCGCGCACCATTATTCGCGCCTATCGGAAGGCTTCCGACCTGGCCATCGAGCATTTGCGCGAGATTGCCGTCGACATTCATGGCAAGGATGCCAAGGATACCAGGAGGTTGTTGCAGCGATGCGCGTCAACCTCACTGAACTCTAAGCTAATCGCTCATCACAAGGAGTTTTTCTCCAGCATCGTCACTGATGCGGTCTTGTCGCTCGACGAAGATCTCGATTTGTCCATGATCGGAATCAAAAAGGTACGGGGCGGATCTACCACCGATTCCCAGCTGGTAAAGGGCGTTGCTTTCAAGAAGACGTTTTCGTACGCCGGTTTCGAGCAACAGCCCAAGGAATTTACGAACCCCAAAGTTATCATGCTCAACATTGAACTCGAGTTGAAGTCGGAGAAGGAGAACGCTGAAGTCCGTGTCCAGTCGACCAAGGAGTATCAAGCTATTGTCGATGCCGAATGGAACATTATCTACGACAAGCTCGACAAGATCGTCGCCACCGGAGCCAAGGTCGTGCTATCCAACCTGGCCATCGGAGATCTTGCCACGCAGTACTTCGCAGATCGCGATATTTTCTGCGCTGGCCGCGTCCAGGCAGAGGATATGAACCGCGTATCCCGCGCTGTCGGGGGTGTCGTACAGACTACGATGAACAGTGTTGCCGAATCCGACTATGACACGATTCTCGGCACGTGTGATCGGTTTGAGGAAGTGCAAATTGGTAATGAGCGGTATAACATGTTCACCGGATGTGCAAAGGCCAAAACAGCCACAATTATCGTTCGCGGAGGATCAGAGCAGTTCATGGCGGAAACAGAGCGATCCCTTCATGATTCGATAATGATTGCACGCCGGACGATCAAGCATGCAACTGCTGTTGCGGGAGGTGGTGCAGTCGAAATGGAGTTGAGTCGTCACCTGCGCGAATTTGCTATGAAAGTGCATGGCAAAGAGCAATTGATCCTTCTCGCGTTTGCAAAATCACTCGAAGTGATTCCGCGCACGCTCTGCGATAACGCCGGATTCGATTCCACAGACGTTTTGAACAAGTTGCGCGCCAAACACGCCACCGCCGATGGCAAGTGGTATGGTGTTGACATTGAAGAAGCAGGAATCTGCAACACATGGGAATCATTTGTCTGGGAGCCTGCCGTTGTCAAGATTAACGCAATTGGCGCTGCTTCTGAGGCGGCATGCATGATTTTATCAGTAGATGAAACTGTGGAGAACCCAAAGAGTGAGGCACAAGCCGGTGGTGGAGGAGGAGGGGGTGGGATGGGCCGGGGCATGGGCGGTATGGGCGGTATGGGCGGTATGCCTGGGATGATGGGAGGCGGCGGACGAGGCGTTCGAAAGTTTAAGGGTCGTGGGGGGCGCTAAAGTGGAGCGCTGCAACGCGCGTAGGAGAACTTAACTAAAAAAAAGGGAGCCGCTGGTTGACTTTGCCTGATACGGAACCAACTTGTTTAAAGAAGCGACCCTAATCTGCAAGAGAAGTATTCATTTCGATACCTTGTAACATTGTATTGAAGTCTATCTCAGCGGCCCAAGTTCGAATGGGCATATATATGCTTTAGAAATTAGTTGCGAGCCCCGGGCATCAACTCGCAGTTGCTCTGCTTCCCTTCCCCCTCACCTTCCGCTCCCTCGCCTGGTCTACTGGCTGGACACAGCCAATTTCTTCAAATGTTCCATGAATACCCCCAAGCTCACATCATCCGTGAAGATGAAGTCAGATCCGCCATATTCAGCGGCTGCGCTGTGATGATTGACAGAGGGGTTCAGTTTGGCAAGCAAGAAGCGAGCTTGAGAACCGTTCTGATCACATTCAATGTATCGCGCGTACGGAAAACGCTCATCCAATACAGCGGCAGCATCGTCCTTGGGTGCTTGCAATAGAAGCTTTAAGTTGTTATGCTTTCCATCCTCATGGTAGCCAGCCTTCCGCCATGAGCTGATCGTTTCACCGTTGAAAACAATGATGTAAAAGAATGTATCCAGAAGTAGAATTCGATCCGGTTTGATTGATGTGACATCAAGCAGCACAGGTTCTGGTGCTCCTGACAGGGAGTAGCTCATCAATGTCGGCTGAATCATGAGCAAGCAGTTGTTCACATTTTCCCGATTGAGATACGACCTGAAGTAGGCAGTTTCATCTGGAGACGAATTAAATACTTGCAAAAACTGGGATCGTCGCAGATTGAACATAAACTGTGGGTACAAACTGAAATTGGGGCTCAGCGCAAATGTCTCTGGAGTATCCTTTTGATACTCTGCAAACTTGGCGCAGAGACGAATGAGCATGCGGTCGACCCATCGCAGAATGTCAAACGAGTCCTCGTTCTCCGTCTTGTAAACCGCCATTCTCGCCATGAGTACCGCCGCCGCATCCTGGTCAAAGCCTGCTGCGATTTCAGGAATGTTGTCGCCAGAAGTCCACCGTCCGGCGGTTGTCGTCACTCGCATGCGATGCTGCCCAGTGGCATGCGTATACCGCGTGATGAATTGAATGTAGCGATACTGGTCGTCGCGAATCGGGTTTTGGTGAGGATTGACAACCTCAAAGTAGGCAGCGAGGGTGGTGTGCGGGTCCAACGTACACATTCGCCACGCAGTGGTCCCTCCGATGCCGATTTCCATTTCTGTGGAAACCGACGGGGACTCCTTGTTCAATGAGGCGACTGGGCCGATCACACCGGCAACCTTGACCTCCCTCGATGCTATAATCTCAAAGGAAGCTTGAAAGGCCATGGGGAGTTGGTTTGATTCGTCGGTCGAAAAAAACTTCTCAAACGTCTCCTTAAACATCGGGTGATCAAACGATTCGGACACGACAAAGACGCCACCGGTGCGATCTACACACGACTTCATCTCATACGTGCCGACCTGGTCCAGCGAGCAAGCCCAGACATCCACGGCATGGCCAGCATTGACGGCCCTAGCGGCGATGTCATCAAAGGCCTTCAAAGCAGCGGTATGAAACGGGGCGTTATCCTTCTCGATGTCCGAGTGGGAACGAACGGCATCGCCAAGCTCGAGGGCGACAATCTTGCCCGGGTCGACGGTGCCCGGGCCGCCGACGAGGAGCTGGATGCGTGCACCAGTGCCGGCAGACGTGGACTCGAGAATGCCGACGGCGACGGAGAGGGCAGTGCAGAGGGCGCGCTTTGGGCGCTCGTTCTCCGGGACGGGCCACGGGTCGGTCTCGAGGTCCTCCAGGACCGAGGTCATGAGGAACTCGCCCTCGGACACGGGCTGGAGGAAGCGGGCGGCGCCGACCGTGGCCGGGTTGGGACCCGGCGGCGAAGCGGAGTTGAGGGGGGCGCCGCGTGGAGGGCCGCCGGCGAGCATGAGGAGGTTCTTAATTTGGTCGGGGGTGTACTCTTTCTCGCCGCGCAGGACGTAGCATTTCGCGCACTCGGTGTAACCGATGACGTGGACGTGGATGTTTTGACCAAAGGTGATGAGGCCGACGACGGCATCCTTCGGGAGAAGGGAGAGGGCTTTGATGATGTAGTCCTTGGCGGTCTGCAGCTCATCCTCCCTGGTGCAGACGTCGAGGACGAAGAAGAAGATCGGGGGCGGGGCGGGCTGGCGGTGGAGGGTGTATTCGACGGTAGTGAAGTCTGGGATGAGCTCTGCGGGGAGGTTTGATTCGGAGATGTCTGCATAGTTTGGAGGGAGGGGGTTGCGATGGTAGCAAAAGGGGCAGAACCAGATGCGCGAGCGGAGGTCGACGCGGCAGTAAGGGTTGAGGACGGAAGTGCAGGACTTGCATTGGACGGGATCGTAGGGAAGAGGGGCCGGAAGACGGTTTGCGGAAAGATGTTTGAGCGGGGTGTACATGCAACCGAACGGGACGATGCAGCGGGTGGCTTCCAGACGCGAGGACGGCCAGGTGAGCCAGGACCAGCGCACGCCGTCCATTTCTTCTAGCTCGTTGAAATCCATGGTGGGAGATGGGATTGAGTGAAGTGAAGGAAAGGAAGGGAAGGTGAAGGTGAGGGTGACTTTGGGTTGAAGATGAGGGAGAAACGAACTTCCGTGGCAAAGGTGGCAGTGATACCTGTAGTTAGTTTTAATTTGTTGCAGGATGGAGGGCAGAGGATGTTGATTGCTCGTTGCTGGGCGCGTTTAGTAGCCGATGGGAGTAGCCGTCAAGGACAGGTTGTCCCAGACGCGAGGGAAGAGGGAGCGGGTCCCCGTCCGAGAAAGAGTTTTTTGGATATGAGGGGGGTTTTGCTACTTGGCGTCGATGGGGTCTGGAACCAATACTTGTACGGGAAATGGTCTCGAATTTCCCGTAAATTACTCTCTGGAACGGTGGCTTCGGTTATGAAGTGGGCCGCACTGGGCGTGCGGTGGGTTCACTGTAAGGAGGACGGGGTGATTGGCTTGTGTTGTGGCGAAGATTGTGGCGAGGCTACAGTACTCTTGAGAGGGCATTGGATGGGGGCTTGCTAGTCCGAGAGAGAGCCAGTGCGAGAGAGGGAGGGAGGAGGGAAGGGCAGGTGTCAGGAATTAGATTTGGTTGTGGAGGGGGGGAAAGGAATTTGGATTAAATTGGCGGGCGAGTTTAGAGCAGCGGAGAAAATATTTTGAATAAACAGAGTTGTGCGGCGTTTTCAGAAACGCTTGGGCCATGCGTGCACGGCCAACTACAGTACAGGTAGCCACAATGTACCTCTAAGAGGTCAGAAGGCCATGTGCGCCGCTGACACACGCGCAAGAGCATAACGTCTGCGTGTGTGCACGTGTAGGCGCCGCCACTGATGTGGCCTCGGCGATGTGGCCGCGGCTTTGTGGCGTCGGCGATGTGGCGTCGGCGATGTGGCGGCAGCGATGTGGCGGCGATTTGATGCCGAACGACTGCGGTACTGTGTGCAGAACAACCGCCAGAGATGCGGCCAGCGGGTACCCCCAGTCTCTCCGTCCCGCCGAGCCTCGCCAATCCCTCCCTCCCTCCCACCGCGCGCGTGGACACGTACAGTATAGCGCACTACTTTTTGAAGCTCACCGTTGCTCTCCCGCACTGCGCACAAAAACACCTCAAACATAAGCGCCGCTGTGCCCCGCTACAGCGCCCCAAAAAAGGGCCCCGTCCCCTCGCCAGTGCGTCACCAAAATAGCTCTCCAATTCTGATCCTCTGTACAAAGTTTGACTCTACAAACAGCCCCCCCCCACGTGTTTAAATCCCGTCCCCGCTACCCCCTCCGCTTCCCCATATCTAACCCACCACCACCAACCCCTCCCGCGACACCCAACCCCCCCCCGTCTCCCACATTCCCGCGACACCCCTCTCGAGCCACTCCCCCGCACCTTCACCCCCCTCCACCCCCAAATGTCCTCCCTCGAACTGACTACGCCACGCCCCTCCCGTACTCCCTCTCGCACGGCCGTTCTCGAATCCGAGCGCGTGCTCGCCGCCATCGAGGTCCGCCTGCGCACCACCGCAGCCCCCGTCGCCCCGCACAACCCCTCGCTCGAGGCCCTGGGCGACGCCTACACAGCCCGTCTCGCCGGCCATGCCCTGGACAACCTCGACCGCGCAATCATCTCCTACCGCCTCGCCGAACGTCGTCTCCGCCATGTGCCCGACGCAACTCTGCCCCGCGCTCGCCTCCTGTCTAAGCTAGGCAAGGCTTGGTACAGTCGTCTAGTGCTTGCACAACAGGGGGCCGTCCCGGGTACTCGAGCCGTCCCTGTCCACGCACGAGGGCACTTGAATACTGCCTTTGAGGCGCTTGATGAGGCTGTCAACTTGTTTAAGGAGCGAGACGTCACCGACGCTGCCTACATCGATGCTTTGCGTGTGAAAGGCTTGGTTTCTGGTGCCTTGTGTCAGTTGCTTAGTGATGACGCAGGGGACACCAATGACACGAAAGAGAAATTGCCCAAGAAGGTGTCCCCGCATCGCTACGCGAACGAGTGCATTGCTTCACTCGAGCCCGTCCTACAAATCCCGCACGACAATGCCACTTCCGACCCCGCCAAACTGCGGCGCTTAGAAACTATCACTGGAGTTGACCGAGCCGAGGCCGTCATCTGTCTCGCCCGAGCTTATGTCCATGTGGACAGCGGGCGCCAGCAGATTGGTAAGGCCGTCGGCTTGCTGGCGAGTGTCAGTGGCATACTGAAGGACGTTGAGGCCGAAGGGAAAGATGGAGACGCCCTCCAAAATATGACCAGGGAAGCAGAGGCTCAGATCGTCGCCCTGTCGGGCAGTGTCAAGGTCGTTGAGAGCAGATGTCTTGTTTGCTAACACTGCCTTACGGGACTCTTGTGTATAGAATTGTAAACCACCCCTAATACCTCGTTTCTCCCGCTTATTTCCATCAACTCTCTCCTGTATGCGCAACAGCTGGCTCGCCGATTGCTTCTGGACCCCTTTCAGATCACGCCACAAGCAGCGTGAAGAGCCCTTCCTCGTGACTTGTCCTCGCGTTTAACAAGCTTTTGTTTTTTTGATACACTTGTCCCGCGTTTGCTGCAACTAATGTATGTTCCCAGAATCCCTCAAAGTAACAAATAGTTACATAGGTTAAAAGGGTGTCCCGCAAAGGCACCTGGGCGTTAAGCATACCACCCCGCTTTTGCCATTTTTACGGATCAGGGCTGGCTACCCGCGACGTCATCGTCGTACAAAAACTACGTCGGCAGCACAAAAGAACCACATAAGTGCAAAAAGTACGCCGACTGCGAGTACTTCAGGTGCGAAAACTAGAACAACGAAACAAGATGTGAGAGTCAACCTGGCAAAACCTACGTACCAGTCTGCAGAGATAGTCGCCGGTGTTCAGAGCGCCTCATTGACTCAACCTCTACCCCCAACGGAAGCAGACTTCTCGTTAGTCGCGACAGCTTCACAAGCGTCTGTGAATGGCCCGCCTAACAGTTCTTCTTGGCTTTTTATACTCGAGTAAGACTGCAGCCTATTCTTCCCAAAAATATTTCGGGCTGCTCTCTATCTTGCCTGTCAGCTTCTCAATCCCATCCTTCGTGACAAGCAGCGTATGTTCAAACTGAGCGCTGCGCTTTCCGTCGGACGTCGTGGCAGTCCAATCGTCCGGCCAGGTCACGTTTCGAGGCGTACCCTCATTTACCATAGGTTCAATTGTGAATGTAACGTTGGGTTTCAGAATTCCAGCTGCCTCGTTATTCTTGTAATGCAAAACATTTGGAGTGGTGTGAAACACCGAATTGACGCCATGTCCGCAAAAATTACGCACAACCGTGAGCCCGCTGCTCTTTGCATGTTCCTCGATGACACCACCGATATGTTTAACTGCCAGTCCAGGTTTACAAATTGCAATTGCGCGCTCAAGGCATTCGTGGGTTGTTTTCACCAAATGTCGCCCTTTTCTATCGACGTTGCCGACTAGAAAAGTCTCCGAGCAGTCGCCATGATATCCATCATAGAATACAGTGATATCAATGTTGATGATATCGCCGTCCACAAGAGTTGTGTCGTCCGGAATACCATGACAAACGACTTCATTTATAGAAGTGCAGCAACTCTTCGGAAACTTATTGTAGTTGAGAGGCGATGGATAGGCACCCCGTTTGATGATCTCTTCATGAACAACCTCATCAATCTCTTCGGTGAGAACACCCGGCTGCACCATTCTACCTGCCATGTCCAGAATCTCCCGAGCCATTCTACTGGCCACGCGCATCTTTTGGACTTCCTCATCCGTCAAAGCAGTGATTTCCCATGGAAAACGTGGAGAACGGGCTTTTGGAAGGCCATCCTTCCAATAATCTGGACGCAGAATATCCTCGGGCACCTCCCGCATTGGTGTTACTCGTCCCGGGCGCAGCTTTCCCGTAAATTTGAAGCGAGGAAACTGGTGCATGCCGAATCCCTGCGGTTTGGCGGCTGGTTTTGTTTTCGGTTTCTGCGACTTGTTCCCCATTGTGACAGAACATGGCTGCTGGGGTGAAAGGTATGACCATGACTCATCACAGCTGCGGAATGTGGAACTTGGCTTTTGAGGAGGCGTAAAAGTACTGCCACAACATAGTGGTAGAGCGGGAACAAAGCCTGGTACATACATTTTCGCGGACAAGTTTCTTGCGAACAACTTGTGGTCCGAGCGCCGATGGTGTTAAGGGTGATGAGAAGAAGGATACCGTGCCGGGCTGATGACACAACCGCGTTGCGGTGGCGCAACGAGATCTGTTCTCCGGGTTTTGTATGATAAATGCATTACAGTGCTGTGGTATGAAACAAGGGGTGCATCCAGGAAATAACACTCCGCCACTTCGCTACTTTATGATAGAGCATCAAGAAATGGAGGCAGATTTGGTCCGCCACTTTGCCACTTCGCCACTCTTGTTTCGCTGAACATTTTTTGCTCTTCCCGCGAAGTCTGTAAATTTTTGAACCGGCAATCCCCCCTTCTCAGCACAAATCCCCCAACGAGCGGCTTTGCCATCCCCAAGCGAACCCAAATAAGCTGATCTCTTCTTCAAATTCGCATTCTTCGCTCTCGCTTCTCCCCGGCCTCTACTCCTTTCCCCACGACACGGCTACCGCCGCAATGGACCCAGACTCTACTCCACGGAGACCTCAGCCAAGAGGCCGTACGGGTCTCAGTCCGGCGACACACATATCGCACGCCCTCGAACACACGCAGGTCGCCCTCTCTCACACGCCAGCAGCTTTTTCTCACACGCCGATCACCCCCGCAAGCACGCCAGCAGCTCAAGCTCACGCGCGGACCAGCAGTTTATGGAGGAACAATTCTTTTGTAAAGTTGAGAGATACCAAAAAGTAATCATCACTGCCACATGATAAAATGGCATCCCAGGGTGTCATGGCGTTCGTTTGCACATGACGCTCTGGGCGAAGGAGGGCAGCCAGTTTGTATTTTGGTGCCGTTCGTGACCTTCTTTTTCGGCGAGGAGCCTTTAAAAATTGTGAGGGTCGCCAGAACCGCAACAAATGCGGCTGTAGACGCTGCGAGAGCAGCAACAGCGAGGCGAGGACGATGCATGCCGAATGTGGCGGAGTGGAAACGGTCGAGTAGCGAGGTGGAGACACCCCAGGGGGGGGGGTCCCTCCACTACGCCTGGAGTGGCAAATATTCGCCACTTTTCACGACCTCTGATTGGGTGAGAAGTGGCGAGGTGGCGGAGTGATATTTCCTGGATGCACCCAAGCTCTGCTAAACATGATACCTTCATACACGTGTGTTTCACCTTGAAGACAGAATGCCATCCAAACCCGATACCCAGCACCACTGTTGCAGCCAGTCCAAGCCACATATCATCGGACGCCCCATTCTTCAACCACCGCTGCATTCCTTGCCGGGAGACTACAAGCGGGGCGGTCTGGAAGGGTTGAGTTGAGGCTTAATGCTGCAATCAGTAGGGGGTTGACCATTGAGCTACCAGGAAAACCACTCAACCATCTTCTTCCTTCTAAGTAAACGTTTTTTTTAATCTGGCTTAATGCTGCAATCAGTAGGGGGACAAGCTTTGATTGATGGGGGCCTTGAGGCCAAGGGTTGATTGAGGCGTGGGTAAAGAGGTGGTAATTAGAGTTACCTGAGTGAAATGGGAACCAGCAGATTATTGCCTCGTCACTGCATTGAGCACGGCTTTGGACAATTCTGGGATTACGCCTGGAGTAATGTGAGACAACTGCATCACAATATTCTGCATGCCGTGTTTCAATAAACGAACAAGTGTAGGCAGATTTTGTTGCACATGTGCGGAATACTTGTTTTATGCTTGACCGACACACAGGCACGGGATTAATACATCCATTCCATCTCTCTCTCGTACTTTCCTACTACAATTCAAATCCGATGACGAGCGGGGCTTCGCGAGTAGACGTTGACGAAATTTTACAGTCAGGTGGCACGTTAGCGTCAGGTTGAGATTGGACTTCTTCGCCGTCGGGGAACAAACCTCCCTCGCACGTCACTCTTCCTGACAGCGGCCTTGCGGATATACATATTCAACAGAAAAAAATTACCGCACAACTGTTGCGCCGTAATCTCACCTCTACTACAAGTTTCTCATTCAACTTTAATCAGTTCTCATGTCATGACTGTCTATCGTTGTTTCGGTTAGATACAAACGCATCCCTCAGCTCTCTCAAATCGCAGGGTAGCCAGAAAGTCCTGCACTGAGCGGAATCGGTTTAAGGTGACTCCATTTCTCGCAAGCTGCATTTTGTCGGGGTATGAGTCGTTTCCTTCCGGATTGAGAGAAGTTGAAGTGATGTTTAGGAAAAAGCGCTTCTTATTTGTCTAACGTTTTCTGGGAGATGCTTGAGACATTTCTAGAAACATAGTAACATCTAATTGTCTCCCCATTAATCGCATTTTACTTGCAAGCTAAGCAAACCCTACTTTGCTGACTGTATATTCGAAGAAATATTCGGAGAAATATATTCCTTGAGCCATTGCGATTCTTTTATGTGGACGTGGTAGTGTACGTGGTCAGCAGTGTTTTCCATTTCAACATTTCGGGTATGGTATAGTCGACATGCTTGGGAGGCGCGGCTGATTCTAGGACTTACCTACATTCACTGTTCTGTACGTCCTCTGGCTGGTAGTTGATTCTGTCGGCGACTGCGTTGGCTGTGGCCTCGTCGAGGGCGTTGTCGATATCGTTTGCTTTCTCGGTTGATTTCGGGCCGTTGCACGCGAGGACCGTTGCGGTCCCCTTCGGTTTCCTGCTACGCGCCTTGGTACCCCACGATCGCCGCGGGGAGGTTTGAAGGTAGCCATGACTTGAGCAATTTGTGTCAGTTGGTGCACGTTCATATATGCCTTTCGGCTCCAGTGTCGTCTGCGGCGATCGTGGCGCCAGCGATCGTTATAATTTCGCGGAGCTCGGCGAGGGTTCTGCATGTGTTCTTGGCGGTTTCTGTAGCCCTCTCCTGACTGGAACCTTGTGGGATGTCCGTTTGAGTTGGGGCGGCCTTGTTGTTTTCTTCCTCAATGTCTTGTAGTCTCTCGTAAAGTTCGTCCATTGCATTTGGGTGTCCCAATATCAGTAAGGCTCCAAATAAATCTTTGAACTGATGAATATCCCTTGGTCCATCTACCACAAACTTTGCTGTGGTCTGATCGTTTTTAATATGGGCATATTTTGCTGTTAACATCCGACCGCATTGTATGCGGTCCTTTCGGATTTGTTCAGGTATCGTGGTGTCTGTTGCCTGCTTTATGCTCTTGGGCTCTTTCTCGAGTACGGCGGGTACAGCCTCTGATTCTCTTACCAGAATTGCGTCGAGCGTTTCAATGACGGTAAGCGGTTATATGAGTATTGACGTCCGGAAGAAGATCTGTGATATCTTTTTCGATACTTCTGGCGATCATGCGGTTGCAATTGGTAAATTCCTTTAGGTAGAATGTGCTTGTATCCTGCGTTGGGGTAAATAGCCTGGTTGGCTAGTGTCAGGTAGGTCGCTCTCGACTTGGATGTTTGTGAGAGCAGATTTTCATTTTATGTAGTTCTGTTCCGTGATTTTAGGAAGTTCCTCTCCGAAATTCCATTGCTGTTGTGCGCCTTTCATAATAATTTGGGGTGTAACATGTTGTTTAAATGCTGTACGGTGTTGTGCTTTGGCATAGGGGTTTCCTGGGTGACTTCTTCGGCTGGTAGAGTCATTTTGTCTTACGATGTTTCTTGTTGTGCTGGTCTGCCACTTTGCCACAGTTTGTTCCAACACGTCTGGTGCACTGTAGTAGTGCATCCGTCTCCCTAATGTGGATGTGGGGAATAGGGACGGAATGTTGAGTTACTCGACACGAGTTTGTGGAGTTGCTCGACTCGGATGGATGAGGAGCACGGGCTCTACACTGTAATTAGCGTAGCGATGGAATCGTCGAGCAGTGGAAGTGGCTGTCTTTTATCGGAGGTCCATAATCAGTGATGAATAGAGATCCCTTGACTCCCCCTTTCATTCCGCGCTCCTGCTCTTAACTCTAATGGACCCGCACCGTCGCATCCGCTGGCGTTGTCATTCGCGTTCACATGTCTTGCTGGACAGGTTGCATATTGAAACGCATCTGATTGATAATTCCGCTTATGGGGCACTAGTTACTCACACGTCTACGGCCGTAGACACATAAGGCATATCACGAATGGTACCGGTACCATTCGTGATATGCCTTATGTGGACTTCTATTACCCAAAAAGGTAGTAGTTGATTTCGTGTTAATACAGTAAAACGGCCGATTCAACCACTATTGGGAAGGCAGAGAACGACGCACATCGAACTCCACCACCGCCCTTCACCAAAACCCCATTGTTCAGGCTGGTCAGCCCCGCTTTGTAGTAGAACGCGAAACGTGGTCACGTGCTAAAACAAGGGTTGTTCGTGGGGTCGTATACTAGGTAGCTAGGGGGAAGTGGTAGAGGCTTTCGGGCGACTGTAACAGCCGGGTGTGCTCGCGAACCACGGAAACTAGATGCGAACGACGCAGTGCTCTCGACCCAGTGAGGCTAACACACGGCCAGCGAACCGTGCGCGCGAGCGGGGAGTCAACACGCGACGTGGCCACGAGAGTCCTAGGGCGCGAGCGAGGAGAACGAAAGAGCGTGAACGTGAAGAAGTTAGTTATTACAGCGGAACACCAAGAACGAGAGTCGCGTCCTTGGTCCTTGGTTGCTTGTCCCCAAACCCACCCGGCGCAAGCGCCAACGACACTATATGCTGTACTAGATCGCGGTCGAGATGTAACGGCCAGAGCTCACGACGCCCCGTCATAGTACAGACGTGTACAAGCGCGGTAGTAGGTCCACGTGTGCGCGTGTCGAAATCGAGCAAGGCTGGTGTAAATGGGCTTGGTACTGTACGTCGGGGTACTTGAGTTATCTAGATACACGTGTACACGAGTAGCGCGAAGAAGGGTACTACAGTGGCACGGGTTTATACCACATGGCCCCCCCCTCAGACGTGGACGCCCCTGGCTATGCCAGGAAGGGCTACCACGTGTGGTCGCGATTAGGGTGCAGGTACACGTAGAATGTGCGGGATACAGTGTCAGATCGTGATAGCACGGTAGATGGCGTGATTAAGAACGCGGAATTTGTGCACGAAATGTTGTGGTCCTCTGTGTCACGTGTTTTTCTCGATGTTTCAGATTTCCCGCGAGAACAATTTTTGCCCAAAATTTTGTGTATGGTAAAAAGTCTTGTGGTCCGGCAAAAGGTCTTGATGATTTTGTCGTTTTGGGGTGAGGCAACGCACTGTACGCTTCCTACATATAAGGGACACCAGTGTTCGTGCGATAAGCGTGGCGCCACCCTCTGCATCGCGATATTATCACGAAAAACGAGCGAGCGGGGGTCGTGAGCCAGGTCTTGTGGCACGGCGTGAATCATGGTTCGAGGCATTCAGGCAAGCGTGGGATCGTCGAGACGCACAACGGAGCAAGGTGAAGAAGGTCTCACGGGTGTCGAAGTCGCGGTCGTGACAGGCGCAGAAGGGGAGGTGACGAACCTTGGGCATACCGGTCCGGCACACCTCGGTGCCGCACCGGTTGCCAGCGTCGACGCGCTTGCATCCGTGGGCGTGGTAGAAGATCGCGAGGCGGGTGTAGGAGACGCCGAGGATCCTTGGGTTCGTGCGCTTCTTGGAAAATTCTTGACGGCACGGAGAGGGGTGTTCGGGACGAGGAAGTTCAAGAACCTGAAGGCCTGCTTGTGACCCCCGACACGAATGGGGGTCTAATTCACGAAGACTTGGGAGAAGGCTGGTCGCAGTATCCGAGGAAGTCCGGCTCTTTTTCGTGGGATAACTTGGTCAACACGGGGAAACGGGACGCGCAGCTAATTCGCGATTGCACGAAGAACGAGAGTGTTTGGTCGGGGCCGGCACGAGCTCGATGGCTCTCGTTCTTTGCCACCGCGTACCAGATTCCGAGGAGCTTGGTATCAGATCCAGTTTTTCTCGGAATCTAGCGCTGATGCGTGGTACGTGACTGCGATGAACAAGCACTTGCGTGGTGATCTCGAGAAGCCGCCCATCACGTCGCCGAGGCTTTGGGATTACTCGCTTCCCTCCGTGGAAACTTCAAGCGGTCGTGCTCTCATCCAAGAGTATCTGTGTGCGTGGTCGTCGTCCGTGGGGTTCAGGTCGATCATCTCGTTTGCGGACTACGATGCCCTTCGCGTGGATACCAGTCCCCGTTCAAGATACAAGGTATGCACGGTGCAAGGGAGGCAGAAGCTCACGCTTTTTCACGGATCTCCGACTTGGCTGCCGCTTCCAGAAGTGGCACTTGGAGCAACCGGCGTTCACGGGCTACACGGGCTTGCCATCAAGATGCCTCGAGTCCTTCACTATTTCGGTAGTGCGTGCGCTGGTATTCACGATTTCCCGGGAGTCGGAGGCGTCAGTCGGCGGTTGGAATCGTGCATGCGGCTAGAGATGCTTCACGCCACGATGTGTGCCTTTCACCACGAGTTCATAAGCGCGGGTATCGTGTGGATCGTGAGTGACGAATGCCTAGATTTCTTGGAATCTTTCGAATTCATCCCGCTCTTGAGGTACCAGTGCAGTGACCAGGTCTCCGAGGTTAGGCGAGTGGCTCAGGTCAAGATCTTGAAGGAGGCACGGAATCTCTATGCTAGCTATTTGTTTTCACGTAGAGACTTTCCCTCTCAAGTCCCCGAGTCGTAGGCACTCTTCGTGAATGGATCCTTCGTGAGGGCGTTGAGTTACACGGGATCGAGGTTAGGTGGCTTGCCTGTCATAGGCCTGCGTGAGGGGCACTTAGGGTATAGCCGTGGTTTTGTTCCGAGGTTCGTGTCCTTGGATTGGCGGATGTCCGATGCGGAGCTTCGTGAGTCAAACGGGACGGGGCCCATACTGCAGGGCCTCGCTGCACGGTCCGAGAAGTGGTCTGTTCTAGAGACCATCGAAACTGTTTTTCAGTGTGCGCGTGCTGCGGAATTGCGTGAGTCCGGGCTTCGTGAAGAACTCGGACAGATCCCCCGGGATCTCGCTGACGAGAGGCGCCGAGCGGGCCTTTGGAGCACGGAAGTCGAGAAGCTGCATGATTGTCGAGATCGCGGGTACACAAGGCCCTATGACAATGGGAAGCGGGTCAGGTATGATTCCGAATTCACAAGGTCAAGGGTCGAACAGATTCAGCTCGTGCTTGGATACGAGTATCACGGTTACGTCGGTACAGCAACCCGACATGAGACCACGAACGGGTCGCTTTCGAGGGGACCCTCCACGAACGCGGGCGCGTCTGCAATGACTTCTCGTGCACCAATCCCGGATCCTTATGCATCTCGTTCTCGTATTCCCGGTGCTTATGAGAGTGCGGGTATTCGCGACCCGTACGCTCTTTATCCTATTATACCGGACCAGTACGTGGCACGTGAAGGTACTGCTGGGCAATATAGGAACACTTATCCTCGAGGAGAGCAGAGCTAGCATCTTAATAGCTAACGTCGCGGAGTCTTATCGAGGTATGTGGTGCATGTCTAAATTCAATAAATAAATATGACTGGATCGTCTTGAGCGCTTTTGCTTGTTTCGTGCTTGAGGTTTTTCTTCAGTGAGTTATCTTGCGCGCGTAACACGTACTTCGGATCCCGGGCCCCTCCTTCAGACTGCACGTCTCGGGCAGAAGTAAAAGTTAGCCAAGGGACTACGGGTTATTTCTGGGGCTCGGTGTCGTCCTCGCTTGGGCGAGAGTAGTTCTTTTTTCGTGTTGCCTTCTCGTGTTGACTTCGCGGAATCTTGCATAGCTTGATTTTCTTGGGGCATTGCTTTGGGTATCGGCGGCGTCTAGATAGGTATGTCGAGATGGCTTCCTCCGGGACATCACTTCGGGGCTGCCACGTGGGTTCACGGTACCCGTACCACTTGATTCAAAACTCCACTGCTCCCGAAGATAGTACTCGGTGGTCTAGAATATCCTCCATCACGTACTTCGGGCCTTCGAGATTCTTTTCTTGAAGACCTTTTTCCGTCGTGGCGAGAGGTTCCGGCGGTGGTGCGTCATCAGGCGGAGGCGCGTATGTGACACGATTTGCGGAGACTCTCTCGATATTTCCATCACGCTCGATCATGAGTGTTCGTGTGTCGTTTTTGATATCACTAAAGGGACCGAGGGCGTGGTTTCCAACCTTGGCACCCTTGGTGGTTCCATCGGTATGGTCTAGATAGATGTACTGGCCTGCGCGTATATTCTTGGTAGTAGAACGCACGCGCTTGTCGAAGTCCTCCTTGTATCGAGCTTGTGTTTTGTGGAGACTCGTGCGGGCACTCTCGATTGCGCTCTGTAATTTCTAAAGGTAGTCTTCACGTTGGCTCTTGCTCGGGGCAATGGTACTATCCGCGTAGTGGTCTAGATGAAATGGAGGAGGAGGTCGAGAAAGCACGAGGTTGAAAGGAGTGGTTCCCGTGGTTCTGTGCACGTCATTGTTATAGGCGTAGGTCAGAACTGTGGCGTACTTATCCCAATCATCCTGATGCTCGTTCACGAAATTTCTTAACATGGCGAGAATTGTGCGGTTGTACCGCTCGACCTGACCATTAGTCTCGGGATGATACGTGCTCGTGAAAATGTTCGAGATTGTGAGGATAGAACAGACCGATGGGAAGAATCGTGCAGCGAATTGCTTGCTGTTATCATATATGACACTCTCAGGAGCGCCGTACTTGAATACCCAGTGTTCCGTGAATGCGACTGCAACCGTGTCCGCAGTCATAGAGCGCAGCGGCACGACTTGAGTGAATTTCATGAAGCGGTCCTTGATAACCAAGAGAAACCTGCAGCCGCGCTTAGATTTCGTGAGTGGTCCTAGAGTGTCAATGCATAGGTTCGTGAGTGGCTTGGTCGCTGGGAATAGCTTCAAGGGATTCATCGCTCTTCGAAGCTTGAGTCTATTTTTCGCGCACGTTGAACAATTTCTCACGGTGGCGTAGATATCCGCTGCCATTTGAGGCTAATAGTAGGTCTTTCTCACGTAATGATACATTCTTGTTTGTCCAGGATGCCCGGCGAGCTTCGAGTAATGTGCACGTTTAAGAACAAGGGACCTTAAATTGGCAGGAAGCACGATTTGTTCGACGTCAGAAAGTCGGGGATGTGCCCGCCGTAGCAAGCCATCGTCCCCTTCACGAAAGAGGGAATCGTGTTTTCGAGACTGACGTGAAAGCAAGGTTTGACAAAGCTCGTCTGCGCGTTGTGCTTACAAAAGCTCGGGAATCGTGATTGGCATAGGCACGTCCGCGACTACGCTTGCAGTCTCGATTTCTTCATCTGCAATAATGGGGTCGAAGAAATCGATGGCTTCATCGAATGTGTCATTGAGGATCTTGTAATGGGCATGGGGAGGATTTGCTGATGCTACGTCTCCGTGGTTTGTAGTCGCGCGTGTTCTCGAGCTTCGTCCACCGGTCGCTACAAGTACGGGATCGAGGTGGTCTCCGAATGTAGGGATGTCATCCTCTACGGGTTTCGTGTCACCGGTAGGACTGATTAACCTTGAAAGGGCATCTGGTACCTGATCAACACGTCCCGGGCGATACATGATCTTGAAGTCGAACTCGGTAAGGCGCAACTGCCATCGCATTAGTCTCCCCGATGGTTCTGTAAGAGTCAGCAACCACCGTAGGGCATCGTGGTCTGTGCGAACCGTGAATTTCGTGCCTTCTAGATATGGCCTTAAAGTTTTAATGGCCCAGACCACCGAGAAACATTCACGTTCCGTGGCACTATAGTTTTGCTCAGCAATGTTCAAGGTCTTAGACCAGTATCCCACGGAACTCCATGCACTCTCGTCTTGAAGGTTTTGTTGTTGCAAGAGGGCTGCCCCGAGTTGATAGGCAGATGCGTCCGTGTCTATCTTGTACGGGCGGTCACGTTGCGGGAGCGCTAGCGCGGGCGGCGAGATAAGAAGTGAGTTGAGGGCTTCGAAAGCCAAGATGGCATCCTCCTCTGGTTCGTACCAGTTCGGATTAGCATCTTTCTTGAGCATCGAGTTTAAAGGCTTCGCGATTCACGAGAAATTCTTGATAAAACGACGGTACACATTCGCGGCTCCAAGAAATGACCTCATCTGGGTGGCAGTCCTCGGGAAGATCGCATCCGCGAACGCAGCCGTGTTTTCTTCAGCAACAGAAAGCTTTCCTGGCGTGATAACGTGTCTTAGGTAATTAAACTTTGGCTGGAAGAACGAGCATTCCTTGAGCTTGAGCGAGACACCCGCGTTCCTTAATACTTCGAGTACTTGATCCACGTGCTGGATGTGGGACGATGTATCACGAGAAAAAACGATCACGTCATCTAGATATATGAGGCAGGTCTGCCATCTTACGCCTGAAAGTATTATATCAAGAGCTCGTTGGAAGGTCGCCGGTGCGTTCCGAAGACCAAGCGGCATCCTCGTGCGGCGAAATGTCCCCAGGTGGGTTGTGACCGTGGTCTTGTCGTGATCCTCGTGTGCCACAGGAATCTGCCAATATCCCGAATTGCAGTCGAGAGTCGTGAAAATAGCAGCATCCCCGAGAGAATCTAGATATTCATCCATTCGTGGGAGTGTGTACGCGTCCGCCACGGTTTTCGTGCTTAAGCGTCTGTAAGCAATACAGAAGCGCATCCAATCATCTTTCTTCGGAACGAAAACCACGGGACTTGCCCATTCGCTGCTAGCCGGCTCTATCACGCCTGCATCGAGCATCTTCGCGATCTCGGAACTCGTGACATCTCGTGCCTTGTGTCCTTGTCGATAAGTGGCTTGTCTTATCGGCTTTGAATCGGGTTAGAGCTCTATTCGGTGTTCCGTCGCGGTAATTTCGCCTAGATAACCGAGTTTCCACATTGTTTCGTGCTTCGTGAGCATCTCGAGAATTTCGTGCTGCGTTGACTTGTTGGTTATGTGAGACAAGTCAATCTGGGAACACCACATGTTTTCGATATTCGGACTCTTGGGCTCGTCCTGTACCGAGACTTTAGACTTACTGTCTTCGGACTCCTTTGTCGTGAAGGAAATATTTAGAACTCGTTCGAAATCTTGAGAAGCCTTTTCTTCCAGTGAGTATATCTCGTGTGGATTTCGTGTGTAGTTCGTCAAATTTTTGAGCGACAGCAAGAGAGAGCTCGGGAGGTGTGAGGCGGAAGACATGCTCAACGCGACACACTGACCCCGTAACGCGATGTAGATGAAATCTGATGCGGGCGTCAGGGATATCATCAAGCAGGCCAAGAGACGTATGACAAGAATAAACTTTCTGCATGAGGTGCTGGCGTACAAAGGCTTCTGTGCCTAA
>NW_005179197.1:34249-85638 GCF_000350225.1 Chondrus crispus
AAATCCACTCGGGGCCTCGGAGGCCCCGCAGGTGATCCGAATCGCCCGCTGGGTTACCATCCCCGCGATTTCACAAGCCCGCGTGCGTGTGACAACCGCGGGGAGGGGCCTCATGTTCCTGGAACCCAAACCCTCACTCCAACACCGACATGGAGTGAGGCTGACGAATGGCGTCGCGGAGGTCCTACCGAATCAGGCCTTCGACGTCATCATCGGCAATTTCTCACGACGAGAAAGGAGGCTTCCTAAGCACACCATCGTGGGATACGCGAAGCGCAACCCCCTCGCGATCCTCACTCCAGAACGTAAGGTCTCTGAGAGGATCGCGCACGCGCTACACCCACTGCGGAGGCAAAACCGTGAAAAGCAACAAAAAGTATTGTTTTTGGACGATAGTTTTAAAGAAATTACGAAACGTTGTCCAAAAGCAATGTTTTTGACATGGAAAACATTACTATTATTGTCCAAGGACGGTAATTAGATTGCATTAATAACAGTACTATTGTATGTGTGGCGGCAATACATTTAGACCTAAGAAACATTCTCAATGTTGTCTATGAACGGTACATCGTCACTTTTTCTGAAACAACAGAAGTTTTGTTTATGAACATTCCAAATATTGTTTAAACGCGAGGAAATGACTTGCAATCACAATATTAACTCGTCAAATGCTAACGAGGCGGGTGACAGCATTTATGAGGTTTCCGAGGTAATTCTGATTCGGAAACGCAAGAGGCGAAACTGGACTTGCTAAAAGCAATGCCTAGTGCCAATCGTCTCTTATTTACAGACGATGGTAAGGCCGTCAGAGCGTCTGACATGGGGAACGACAACGAAGACTCATCAGATGAGGAAGACCTTCATGGTATATCTGACTACGCAATGACCGTTTCATCCCGTTTGACCCAGAACGCTGAAGAGCACAAAGATCGTGAGCACAAAGATCGTGAGAGAGAGCGAGTGCGATCAATTGATGCCCGCAAATGGGCGCAGCAGCGTGAATTAAGTGGGGTTATTCGGCCTGCCGCAGATTCCCAGGTCTCTATTGACCAGGGCTATAGCGACGATTCAGGAAGTGAAGTTCATGAAGACGGGGGCTCTGGTAATGTGAGCTCTAGTGCTGAAGATCAAGTGGCAGATTCATGCATTTCTGATGAGGAAAGACTGGCGTTGGAGATTCTTAATTCTCGAAATTAAAGGATTGTCTTGCCAGGCCAGATCTTATGCTACATTGCCTTTCTCATCCCCGCCGTGTGGCGGTAGCGGTAAAGGTTTAGTTTAGTTTTGTACATTACATCAGTGAATCATTAATTGAGGATCAGTTAATGAAGTTAGTTCGTTTGAAAACTCTGGATGAGTGGGAATAGACTATAACGGCGAAGAGACAGAATCCTCGTTTCGGCCGATCGCAGGTGTTTCTTGGGCACCTGTTAAAGACATAGAGCAGAATCCCACGACAAAGGGCCGGCGCTGCGGAGAAATCGTAGGGTACGTATCAACCGTTTTTGGCTGAATGATGATTGGTGCATTCTTCCCTTCAGCTGTGCGTGCTGATCTTGAGGGCGCCTCTTTTTTCAAACCGCTTGAAATTTTTGAGCTGCGAGAAAAAGAACCCGATGGGTTCAAATCTAAATCTCGTCCGCTTGGGCCTGTTTCGTTGTTTGGTGACATTTGAGACAGTGGGTCCCCGCGTAGCTGTAGTATTCTTTGACGCCAAGACGATTGCTAGTGACCCTGTCTTTGACAAATGCGACTCAGTGCGTGTGGTCTTCCCTGGCACTGCACGAAAGGCTTGCCGTTTACTTGTGACTAGGGAAATGGGGCTCTTCTCACCTCGCTTCTGAAAGACATCGTCATAAAGAATCGCCCGGATTTGATATGTTCCAGTGGAAGGCACTCGTACTCGAACTGTGTGTTCAAAACTTCCTGATCGGGATACCAATGCGCCAATAAATACTCTTTCCGTGGCCCCTACCACAGTTACCTTGCTTGCCTGCTGGACATGCCCGTGACCATCTTTTTGCACAACACCAATGTCCAACGCGAACTGAGGTGGCAACTTTGTGTCACCTTTGTTCCAAACCTGAATTTTCGTTTGGCAAAAAGCTCCGACAGGAACTGCGCTTCCGCGGGCGTGAGTATTTGCTGTGAGGGCCTCATTGGAATGACTTTCCACGCTAATGGCAATTTCAGCTTGAGCTACGCGGGTAATACAAGGTGTTCTCTCTGCGGGCCTTGAGCCTCGGAGTTTCACCAACATAGGTTTGATACTCTCCACTGCTAAGTTGCACATTAGTCGCGCTGATGCTCCATCTTGGAAAAGGCATTCTTGATCGGCGAAAGTCTCCGTTCGCGTCCCACTGCTTTGGGGGCACAATTGATCAAATGGCGCTAAACTCACAGTGGCCGGTGCAGAAACGTAATTCATTACTTCCACGTACATTGACAGCTCGAGCGGTCCATTTGCTGGCCGCAAACGTCTACGTCATGGCCGAGGTCAGACGCTGCTTGGGGAAACGCTTCGTGCCGAAGAGCGTGCTCGACTATCGAGCGGGCGTGGTCGTCGGGACTATGGTTGTGGCGAGGGATTTTAATGACAGCCCGTTTGTGAACTTGAGATAGGGAGACAGTCGGGAGGAGCAGGAGGGGGAGAAGGAGAAGGGGTTGGCCTGGGGGAAATCCTTTATTGATGAGGGTGCGCTTGTAGATCGCTCGTCGGCTATGAGTAATCTTTCCAAGGAGGTTTTGAAGGCGGACGGGTATCCCTGAAACAGACACCGGACAATGTTGCCTTCAGTCATTCTCCTCGCAGCTGAACAAGAACACAAACCACATTTTTGCAGTTCGACATGGCGAAATAGAAATCGCGCGGAACGAGACGACAAGAGTAGCGCTAAACTCTTTCCGCGGAGTACTGATAAATATGTTCCTTAGCGAGAGGTTGAGTGTGATCGCCAGTGACCGCGTCGTTCGGGTGGCGAGCAACAGCCGGAGGAAGGGGGATAGTCTTAGTATGGCCAACTGGGCTCTTGTACATGTTGGAGCGCTCTGGGGGCAGGACAAAGCACCAAACATAAGCGAGGATAGCGATGATGGCAGAGCCAGTAGCAATAGAGGACTGCGACGGCGAGTTTGCCGGGCAACGTACTGGGCGGTTGGGAAAGGAGGGGGCCAGTGTCGGGACCACCCGGTCCATTGCCTCCAGCTAGTCCTAGGAATGGGGTGCTGTTGTCAGGTGCAGTTGGTTGGTGAAGCTTGAAGGGCTGCTTCTGGCGTTGGACAACCGAGAATGTGAGAAGGAAGAAAAAAGATGAGAAGGACGAAACGAATGGAGAACGCTATGGTGGGCTCACACGACGAAACGGGATGAAGGGCAATTACGAGCGGGGTCTCCTGAAGGCCCGTGCAGCTCGCGGATGGGGGCGCCTCGGCGCGCGCTCTCCATGACGCAAAGTTTTATGTCCCAGTCTGCAGGCGGTCCGTGTCCAGCGCGCGGCACAGGCGCTGCGGGATGTGATTTTTCTGTAGTAATCTCTACCGTGAGTCTATTCAGGTTATATATATCCCCTGATCAGTATTATGACTCGGACATAGCATACGTGGCACGCTGCGTGAGCGTGTGGCAAGTGAACCGCCTGCACTCTGCTCAAAACAGTTCGCTCGCCATCCTCTCTTGCACCTCCCCCTGTCGTTCTTCTCTTCCTTCTCCCGCTTTATCGCGCTCGAAAGTGCTTTACGCGAAATTATGGAGAGGGATGCGCAGAGAGAAGGTGAGGTAATATTCCACCTTGGTTCTGCAAAGACGTCTGAAAATAGGAGCTTCTGCAGTATGTCAAGAAGATTTGGATTTTTCGGCAAAAAGAATGGTAGATACCGAGGGGTACGCCAGTTGCAAGCGCACGATGTCCATAACAAGGGCTTTGCCAGTATTTCCGAATCTGGCAGTCGTCTGCCAACAGGAAACTTTGATCGTCGAATGCAGCCAAGAAGGAATCGCACTGGCAGTACCAACGTCGAGGCAACTACAAATGGCGGAAACTCCCAGCCATTGAACTCCAGCCTTGATAGGGAAAGTTACTTTTCCCATTCGAGGGGTTCTGTTGTTGGCCATCTGTCACTCGAATCGTCCTCAGTTGACGCTTCGAAGAATACGACTGCGCGGCAACAAAATTCGCTTTGGGGTATGTTTAACGGACCTAAGCATGAAGGCGTGCTCACAGTGAACAAAAGGCAGTACTTGATTTTGAGCGAGGCTGGAAGGGGTGGCAGCTGGAAAGTTTTCAAAGTTCTCAGCCAGGATATGGAAGTGCTGGCCATAAAGTGCGTGAAGATCCCCGCTTCGTCGCATTTTCGAACAACTCTTGTTTCGTACGCAAACGAAATGGCGTTGCTAAAGAAACTCCGAGGTTTTTCATCGATCATCTAACTCCTCGATGCGGAAGTTCAGTACGAATGTAGAACCATCAAGATGGTCATGGAGTACGGGGACGTTGACTTTGCGAAAATCCTACTCCGCAATAAGAGTAGGAGTATGGAGGATCACTTCACGAGGGGTCACTGGCTGCAAATGGTCAAGGCTGTGCACACCATTCACGAGGCTAAAATCATTCATGGAGATTTGAAACCAGCAAACTTCTTGGTCGTCCGAGGAGAGTTGAAGTTAATAGATTTTAGGATTGCGAAAGCCATCACTAGCGACGACGCGACAAAAGTTTTTCGGGAAGCTCAGGTAGGGACTCTCAACTACATGTCCCCGGAGGCCTTATTGAACGAGAATTCAGATCCTAGAGCATGGAATGAGTACGGCACGGACTCCGAAACTGATCTGCAATCAGTAAGGTACCGAGTGGGGCGTGCAAGTGATATCTGGAGTTTAAGTTGCATCTTGTATCAAATGTTGTGTGGAAGAGCGCCCTTCGCCCACATCAAAGACACTCTTCAAAAGCTGAACTGCATTCAGAATCCAAAGTACGAAATATCATACCGTCATGTAACCTACCCTGTTGCGCTTGAAGTCCTCCACGGATGCTTGCAGCGCTACCCGCAAAATCGTATGTCCATTCCAGACATTATGCAACATCCCTTCGTTTAACTTAGCCACGATCGCAACATAGGCGTGGCAAATGGCAGCATGAAAAGCGCGAGCATCTCAGAGGAAGATTTGCTCGCTGTGACCATGGATTTTCTGGACATTGTGAAAAGAGAAGCGGTTCCTCACTCTCTTATTTCCAATGTGGTAGATGATAGTGACCTGGCACTTTTGCCCAACATCATGAAAGCCTTCATCCCCTGTATTCTGAAAAGGCTCGGAATGCTATCGGCCTCAGTGACACCAGCTCCGTCTGCGACGGGAAAAAGTAATTATCAGAACCAGTACTGGAAAGGAGGCGCTTCCCCAACGACATGAGCTGTTGCTCCCTCGGGAGCGCACACTGTGCTCAGAGGAGCAGGGATGGCCCAGATTATACGGTAGCATCAGCACCAATTTTAGAACGCAAATAGCAACCGACTAGATCTCGTAACAAAATGAGTGTGGATGCGAGTCACTTTGTTGGAGGAACGAGCCCCTGTAGAACAGACAATAGAGAGAAAACAATGCGGGAGTAAATAACCGGAGTTTCGCAATGAAGGCGTATTTCTTCTCATGGTATTGCACTGGATACATGAACGCTAAGCCCGGGCTTGCTTGAAGTTAAAAGCTTTCTTCGTTGTGCTCCTATGAACGCTGCAAGGAGGGATGAGGAGGGAGGTCTGGCCCGGCCAAGGTTAGCTGCGTTCTTGTCCGGGTATTTACATACGCTCAAAGGGTTCATGGGGGGGTTGCAGGCGGTTTGTAGAGCGAATGTGCTAGAGTTACAGCTACCAGATCTGGTTCAGACAGGGGCTTATCGCGTGATCACATTGGATGCCGGATCGTTAGAGTTTGAGGACTTTACAATTGATGGGAAAGCTGAAGAGGTGGATGAGGTGATCGTGACGAAGGTGCCTCATGCGGGACTCTGTAGTGCCGGCGCAGGGTGGGGCGCGTTGACGTCTTCACCTGTGCGACATTCAATGTCGCTATTGCGAGATGCCACGATTCCAAAAGGCCCAAGACGACTATGGCTTCACCCGCAGAAAATGCAATAAGATAAACATGTCATTGACACGGTTATGAATTACGGTATCCGTTACGCACCATCGCTTCTCCGCTTTGGGAGAGAATGCAGCTCGATCCCACTTCGTTACTCGATTCTTGATAGTGTGTGCATAGTCGAGAACTACGTGGCGCCATTGCAATTGAAAGACTGGCCGTCCCGAGCATTTTCTCTTGGATTCGTCTGCCACAAAGTTCAGGGGGTTATCAGAATATTACGCAGCAAGGATCCCAGCAGTATTCACGACAACATCTGCACATTGGAGCGGTATTGATTGCGAAGTACCCCACGAGCTACCATAGTACATGACGGCTCGGAGAAAGTTGGGGGATACATGGTGGTGCAATTAGTTCATTCATTGGAGGACTATGGAGGTAGGACAAACTATATCGGTTCCGCCCTGGTCACTCTTGCCGACATGAGCAGCCCAAATGATTTTTTCGAATGCTGATCGCGCCCCTCATGCGATTTTCCCGAGTGATGTCCTCCACTAGAACGAGCTCCGACTTTTTTACCTGCTCTAATACTGCAGCTTCTGATAGTGAAGGCGTGCAATTGTTGGCGTGCAGCTTAGCGCGTACTGCTGAACCCGTCTTGACACTGGTCGTGCAAATCCGAACTTTACGTAACCAATCAGGGCAGAAATGTTAGTCTAGCATTCCCGCCATAACATCATCGTCACTGTCGAAATCATCTTCCAAATCTTCTGGTTGATGTCTCCACTCATTGGTGCCGCTTGGCACCGCGCTTTGGCTGCTGTCAATGTCTTGCGGTGCAGAAATGTTTAATCTGGCGGATGTCTCTTTGGAGATTTTCAACACCCCACTGATAACCTTCTCTTTCTCCGATCTACCCGGTAACATCTCTCGCAGCGTGATTTCGAGTATCACAGATTTGCTCCTCTCACTTGTCACGTCACCACTGACAGCTATTGCCTCATCATGCGTTGCCGTTGTACCTGAAGGATTGTAGTTCGCCCGAACAGAGAACAATTGCCTCAGAAACCGAGCAATCCGATAGGTCGTTCGAAGCATTAACGCATGTGATCCAAGAGTCATTTCCTCACCACAATGGCAATAGGCGCAGACGAAGCGCAGAGCAATTCGCAAGATGTTAAGTTTGCGCTTGATCTCTGTGACACGGTTTTCGCAGTTCGAACCACCAGTGACGGTGACTTGATAAGTCGCCTGTATTACCAGGTCTTTGCTTTCCGATATAAGAGCAGCCAGAAGCTTCCGATTGGTGACGGATGAGTTTGTATCCCACCCTACAGTAGTGTCAGGGATCTTGGAAGCGGGGACGGATTCTGCATCGCTGTGCAAAAATCGAAAGGTCGATGACGAGTGAGAGCGATGGAAAGAGTCATGTTCACTCCAGTTAACCAGTAGAAAGAGGCCGCTCTCGAACATTTTGACCTTTGAGCGGTCCCGAGAGATTCGCAAACAGTCGTTAATAATAGTGACGATCCTCTTGCATATGAACAGATGTTTGCGCCTAGTCGGGCAGGAGGAATCCGGAGGTAACTCGGCCTTCACGCACTCGTGATGCATTCGCGGGGTGTGCAGCGTTTGCTTGTCCAAAACACCTGGTTGCAGCCAAGAAGGCTTCGTAGAAACATGAACATCAATTCCAATGCGGTCAGCATCCCTATCAATAAAGGCTTTGGTTGTTGTAAATTCTGCCGCATATGCTCGTATACTTTCGTCGGAAAGATTTCTTGCGTTCATCACCGCACGTTTGGCTGTACTGAAGCGAAAACTTGCATGCTTTTTGCCCAGTCCGTGTTTGAATTCTGAACGAGATTTGTTATGTTTGAGCCCGAACAAGAGAACGGTGACGACACGCGATGTCATCCGGGGGTCATCCTGGTTATTGTGATAGACATCCATAAACGAAGATAGAGTCTGTGCAAGCGATCTTGACACGGTATCCGCGTTCACTGCCGCATTGATTTCGATAATAACTGTGGGGTTGTCTTTGAGAGCGTCCTTTTCCAGGTTCTTAGTTGCAGCTTTCCGAGACCCTCCCTGCACCCTTGATCGAGATGGTGTTCGCGAACTACCTGCAGAGCTTTGAAGAATGAGGAGTTTGATGTCCTCCAAACTGGACGCCGTATTGGCATTGCTTTTCACTAGGTCCGATAATGTGGCATTGCAGGTGGCCAGCTCTTCTGCCAACCTCTTGTGCATTGCCACTATGGATCGCTGCAACTCAGTGCTCTCAAGCGCGGATGAATTCGATCGGGGTGGGTGCAAGGTAGGGTTCGAACGTGCGGCAGGCTGTAACTCGGTGCTCTCAAGCGCAGATGAATTCGACAGGGGTACCCGCACAGTAGGGTTCGAACGTGTGGCCTCAGTCTGAGCGGGTTTTAGTATTCGACGCTTCTCGGCGTTTCCAATTCTGGCCTGTAATGGCCATGGACGCCTCTTATGCGCGGACACTGTACGTCGCAGACCTATGTTTCTTTGTGCTTCTTTTTGGGGGTTGGATGATGGCGAAGCTATGACTTCGAATGAAGGTCCCACAGAATCTGTCCAAAATCGCAAACGGGAAGAACTCCGCCGTGTCTTAGCTGCACCGGAAGACGCTGGTGTGTGTGATTAAAGGGAAGAAGGTGGTGTAGTGTGAAGAGGTTGGCGTGGTGATGAAGGAGGCGACGACGTGTCTGGAGAAGGAGGTCGGTGAGATGCGAGACCGGCTGATTTCGCGCGAAGGGGTAACGAAGATCGCAGATTTGATGGAGGAGGACAAGCGGTGCGTTCGGAAGTCGAAATGTTTTCCTGGGGTGTGAGGAGTGCCTTCGAAGTTAAAGGGATGTCTTCGGAACCACTATGCGTAAAACGCCGTACATACAGCCTGAAAGAATTGTCCATCACGTTGGGAAGCGCGGCTAACTCGAACTGCGACTGTTTGTGCAGATCACTTAACTGTTTCGCGGGAAACAGTTTTCAGAAGTATGTATGAGTTGATTGCAAAGACAGCTTACATCGTTAAATTTAAAAATATGTCTGTAAATATTAAAATTGGCAGAAAGTGTTGTACACCGTCGCCCTCACCTTCCAACGCAAACGTCTCCTCGATTTGTGAGGCCCGCCCCCGTCCGGACCAAGAACATCACAATCGCCGATTGGTGCCGCTGAAATGTCCGCCACCGTTGCGTCCCGCGCACGGCGTCCTGCTCTCTGTCACAGTGAAGCATCCAGCGCGGCCTATCGCGCATTCTACATGCCGGGCTTCCTTGCCCCCACTCTCCGTCCACGCTGTTTCGAAATGCTCTTTGTTCCTCGTGACATCTCCTAGGACGCAAATGAGGCGACGCCGTCGCGCAGCACGAGCATGGACAGCTCCCTTCGCACCAAAGGTCAAATCCGCAGAGGCAATCTCAGGCTATCCTGCCATCCCGTCCTCCACAACTGTTCGGTCGAATAAGTCCAGCTGCTCACGAACCAGAGCCTCAGCATGACCAAGGTTGCCAATCAGGCGATAGCAATCAACAGCATCATTCGACTTTCTCGAAAAATCTCCATGGCTGATTTCACAAGCCCTATCCTTCCAACTGAAATGGCGAGCTCCTTCTTCAACTCCCATCGCGTTGGCAGAGCAGATGCGAACAAAAGCATGTTCTGCTCTGCCACAGCCGCATGCCTACCATCTTCATCCATTGACGCAATCGGGTCATCCACAAACCATGCTATCTCCTCCAGTTGCGACATGCATCGCTCCAAGTACCTCCCACGCTTACGCTCAAACTTCACGCGCAGCATGAGAGCCTGCACTTGCACAATACTACTCGTTCCGAGCGGGACTGTCCTGTTCTGAAAAACAAGGTTCACGTATGATGCCATCTCCTGTTTCGTCAATATGTGGGACGCATTGCGGGCCCGAACAACGGCGGCTTTCCCCAGCCCCAAAAGCCTGCCGGATCGGCGAGAGATGCTCCTTCTCCTCCGCCAACTTCACTTGCTCTTCTTCATCATCACTTTCGTTTCCCGCATCAGACGCCGTGACGACAAAATCCTTATCCCCAGTCAGTTGAAAGTAGCTCCACACGTCGTTATCATTCACAGGTGTAGCATAAACACCCCCAGCGATAGGTGTGTATGCACAGTTCGACCGAGACCCTTATCGAACGGGAAGACGGGGGTGAAGCAGGACACCAGTTAACGGCACCGGGCAGCGGGCCCGGGTAGCGTGGTAGAGCGGGAACGGGGAGGACGCCGGTACGCGCGAGCGGTTCGACGCCTCGACGCCCCGGCGCGGTACTGGGCAACGATCCAGTACCGACGGGCGGAGGCAGAGCTGGCTCGTGGGCGTACCGCGCGCGCCCTCAACTCGCCCTCGGTGCCGCTCTAAGGTAGTTAGCGAGCGCTACCTCAGAATAAGCTTGACGGTCGGTGGGTGACAAGTCCTTGCTTGTCCTCGTCCACCGCCGCCGGTCCGCTCCATATTTAATGTACATAATAACCTATCATAGTAGTACAGTACCGATGTACTGTAGCGACGTACTGTAGCGGTCGGTCGACACTGTAATACTGTCAGCCATCGGGGCTGACAGTACACGGGTGTGCGCGTTCTTCGGTCCCGCGCGTACACGTGTACACGTGCGCCCCCTGTACTCGGGGGTACACGTGGTGGTACTGTAGAGCATCGAGCTCTACAGTACCCGATCCGATTCTGAGTTGATCTAATCTAAAATAGAGCCCCTAAGGGGGGTTATACTACACGGCCCCCCCCCCTTAAGCGGGGACGTCCGCGTCCACGGGTGCTCGTAGAGCGGAAGCCATGGCTGACCGTATAACCGATACGGTCCCTTCTACTCCCTCCCACGACCCCGCTCTCGGGTCGGCATTCCCGGTGTCCCGCTCCGCCCTCGTTTGCACGCGTGTCGATCTATCGCCCCTCTCTCTGGCGTCCCGAGACCTCGCCTACCCTTCGTCGCCGTCGGCTCGTTTCTGCCGTTTGGTCGTGCGTGCCCCCTCTGGGCTCGCCTTGAGCGTCGACCCGTCATTTCTTTCGGAGGGGTCTGTTCTTCTGCATCCGACTTGGCGGGCACCCTTTTTTTTCCCTACCCAAAAGCCGGCCTACTCCCTCGTCTGCTGGATTGGCCCGCGTCCTTACGTCATCCATATGTCGCCCGTCGCTACCCCTGAGGGCGCCCCCGCGCGTCCTCCGCCGGCCCTTGGGATTGGATCGGACGCACCGGTCGTCTGCTCCCCGACCATGGATCACCCCACCCCCGTCCAGGAGGTGGCATCGCCGTCGCATTCGGCCGCTTTCAACCCTTCCGCGCCGCCGCTCGGGTGGCCTCCGAGGCCTCTCCGAAAGCCTCGAGAGACCCGAGCCTCTACAGTATCCGAGGAGTTGGATCCCTCGCCGCCCGTCGCTCCGCCGTTGGCTGCGCCGGTCAGTGGCGCGAGTGGTTCGCACGATGGGGAGCTCGCGGCATGGCCGAGGGATGGTTCGTACCGTCCCGTCGAGGGCTCTCACGGGGCCACTGGTAGATGTCGGCGTCCCGGGGCGCCGACACCTTTTTCCCGGCTCGGCAGGATCGTGGAGGAGGAGGTGTCCGACACCTCCACGCAGTGGCTGGGCGTTCCCTTGGAGCGGTCGATTCCGCTACCGCTCAGTCGCCTAAACTACGCGTGGCGTCGGCACGCGCGGTCGGGCATCACCGTGGGTGAGCTCTTGGCGCGGGCGTGTTTGCGACCTGATCTACTCCGGATTCGCACCATATACGCAGGTGGCCGAGCTGAGGGGGCGTCCCTTGCCTTAGGGCACTTGCTATCTGAGGGTGACGGTGCCCCCTATCAAATTCCGGACGAGATACCCGGCGACAGGACGTTCGTCTATAGTGTAGAGGAGGCCGAGTACGTCGACCGGATGTCGACGTACCTCTTCCATCGGGGCCGCCGAGATCCCCGTCGTTTCGTACTTTTGGAGGTAGCGGGGCTATACGTCAGCTCCCGTACTCGTGCCCATTCGAAGGCTCGGGCGGCCCTTCAAAATTCAGCCTGTTCCCTGATGGGCCTTCACCACATTGCGTTGGCGCCAACCGATTAGTCCGCGTATCGCGATTCTGCGGAGGAAGACGGACGCGTCTTCCCGTCAGCCGCGTTCGCCCCCGGTCTGTCCCGAAGCGACTTTCCCGAGCTTCCCGCGGATATAGGGGAGGCACTCCTGTCGTTACGGGTGCATCCGTTACTCCCCTACACTCTGAGACATTTTGGCTTCGCTTGTAATGACCCGGTACACCCGGCTTTCGCGGATCTGGTCTACAATTTCGAGTGCGAATGGGCGTGGTCCCTATGCACCGCCTTCATGGCCGAGGTTTCATTGCATGGTAGGGCTTTCGTGCAGCTCGTCGGCGTGCTGTCCTTCCTTGGTCGGGTCGCGCAGTCGCTTCCCGACCTGACCTTGCACCCCATGGAGCGCGGCTCCCCGCACGCCCCATGGTCCTCCTCCTTGGTTCTCGATCTTATGCACCGCGCCGTAACGGCGCCCGAGCGCAATCGGCGTTCTTGGACCGATTACAAAACCAGCACCCGGAGCCTCTACTTGGCCTACGATTGGAAAGGGGATGCTTTCGTAGCGCGTCCCAGTCCGCTCGGGTCGGATCCCTCCCGGAGCAAGGGAGGCGTAGGGTCCATTGCCCGAGAAGCGCGCCGGAAGCGATACAGCGATTTGGATGGCGAAGCTCCGTCTGTCGCCTTCCGAGATGCACGTTCCCCACGTACTTCCCTCTTCCCTTCGGGGGAGGGGTACAGTGCCGCGGTAGGCGCTCCGTCGGCTCTCCCGCCCCCTCTTGGGGCCGACTCATGTCGTGACGTGAGTCCCAAGACCACGTGCAGCCTCGATCTGAGTTACGACGAGATCATTGCTATCCCAGGGGTGGTCCGTGCTCTGGGCCGTTCGGTCGGCCGAGTTTGGCAAGTTGGAGGTCTCCTCCGGACACTGGCCGGTTGGTACAAAGAGCGGAGTAACGAGGCTCGTCGCCTCGGTGCACAACTCCGCCATGCCCAGGGGGAAATCGAGACCCTTCGTGAATCGGCGTCGCGCCAGAGCAGCATGCTACAGCACTTATCGGTCGAGCGCGATCGATATCGCCAGGAGCGAGACGACCTTCGGGCTTACCCTACACACGTGCCTCTCCCTCAACTTCGGGACCCCTATGAGGGACGTGTGCACGACTCCTCGGTGGCCGGCGGACCAGCCGTCCCGTCCAACTCGCGTCCGGGGTGGTCCTCCCACCCGGAGATAGCGCTTCCGCCCCTCCACGAGATGGAGTCGGACGTGCCGTCGCACCCCAGCTACCGTCTCCCGGAAAGGCGTGCCCCCGGGTCTTCAGTGCCCTCCAACGGTACGAACCGTTGAGCGTGCAAGCATAGCGACCGGCGCTCGACATCCCTAGTCATTTCCTTTCCCGTAAAGCCCCTAAGGCAATTCCTCGCGAGTCTTTCTCCTACGCTCGCGGAAGACCTCCCCCTGGTCTGGACAAGAAAAAAAGGGGGGTCTCGGATTTGTTGCCGTCCCACCCCGCGTCCTTTCATGCTGTTCGAACATGGCTCTGTTCGTAGAGCAACGGGAGGCGCGAGAGTGAACGGCTCCTCTCGTACGACCGCAGCGTCCGATGCGCGGAGGTCCGTCCGGTGCGTGATCGGCATTCACAATTGCGCTCGCAACAGTCGCCTCATTGGCGGCGCCGTCCGCCAGCGGGCGAGTGCGCCGATGCGTAATCGTTCGTTACCCTTCTTTTTGCCGCTCGCCGTCGAGGTGAGGGCGCCAAGACGCGAAGTCCGTATTCTATCTGGCGCACCTCGCCTTCGGGGCCGGGGCGTCATCGCCGTCGGCTTTCGCCGCACGGTTGGCAGCATTATACCGGCGCGAGCGGGGGCGCTCCGGGGCCTGTGCCTCGGTTCGAGTGACGTCGCTCCTGTACGGGAGAGCCGCGCTTCGGGTCGTGTCGGGGGGAGGGGGTTCGTCGACGGATTAACGGGATGTCCGCGGTTGAGATGGGGAGTCGCGCTTCGGCTAAAATTAACGAGCTCCCATTGGCTGAGCCACTCCCGTTATCTTGCACAGAGCCAGAGCCGTCTAAAGTCCTCTGCGTTATCTTTTCCTTTCTGCATGCAGGGGTCCTCCTATCACCATTGGCAACGGTGGCGCTTCCTGCCGCTTTTCTGGAAGCTCTCGTAAAGTCCTCATTGTCGCCGTTGTGACCTACGTAGGGTTAGTGAGCAGTGACGTTCCGAGGTCCGAGTCTCCGCTCGGATAACGCCCTTCCTATGCTTCCACTCGTCACCAAAGGGAGCATTTCTTTCTTGACACGGCGTAGCGTGTCCCATCGTAGCGTGATGGGGTATTGCCTGTTCCTCGCGGGCCTCCCGGCCCGAGCTGTCCTCGTTCCCCTATCAACGGAACCCGATCCCCGATTCGGTCGGAGTCGTCAATCGTTAAGTCCGCTTCTAACTCATGAGCCTGGTCGTACAGTGCCGTCTCGCGTTCGAACTACCCCCAGCGCCATACACACAGTGATACTATCCTCAACTGCCTTTCTTTGTGCCGGTTTGTCTTACGTTCTACGCCAGCGAAAAGCGCTTCGAAGGACCTCCTAGTTCGTCCACGCTCAGCTGATGGTCCGGGTCGATGGCTGCGTGAGCAGCTGCGTACGGGGCCGACATGCTCCCGGATTCGATAATCTACGTCATGATGTTCGCCGCAACCCTCAATCCGTGGCCGTCCTCGTCACCACCCGTACGCGGCGTGTGGTTCCGCATGAGGCCCGATTCGGGAGCGGTAACTGATTTTCTTTTGTAGACCCTCACAACCGACGGGCGATTGGCAAGCGGCCTCGTGGCCACAAAGGCGATCTAGCCCCTCGCGTGTAAACGGTCAAATCGGTTCGGTGCATTCCCGCAAAGGGCGAAGGCTTGCCCGTTTCGACGGGGGTGGCGGGGCGAAATTCCCTCTGACCGTGCTCCAGCGTGGTGCTCGCCGTGAGCGAGAGACGGAGCTCTGTTGGGACGTCGTGTCTTTCGGGTCGCTGCCTGGAGGAGTGGAGGAGTGAGCATCTCTACGCCCTCTCGCGGCCGGTGCCGCGAATACGACATTGGAAGTCGTGCTTGTGCTCTGTAGGGCGTCCCCAGTCCCTTGCCGCGGTCTCTTTCCGTCGCTTATCAATTCCCACGCTCAGCGGCATCCCTTTTCGTCCTTCCCTCTCGCTGTCTGCCCGTGCAGTCGGTTGCGAGACGACGTCGGCGTTGCCTCCGGTTTGCACTTGTGGACGACGGGTGCGAGCCGAGTTATTGGACTGTCTATCTGATCCCTACGAGGGGCATCGTCATGCGCGACGGATCGCGGCGTCTTGTTTCGCCGAGGCTCGGGCGAGCGTCATCCTCCGCTTCGCTCTGAGCTATCCGCGGCGCTGTCCCTTTTGTCGCGATCCGCTTTGCCAGAGTGGCGTCTTATGTTGGACGTCTGCCGTCTGCCACAGGGCGCGCGCGCGTCATCGCGGCGAGGGGTCGGTTCGTGGGTTCGTGCTCGCAAAGACAGAGAGGTTAGTGACGTAGGATCCCGTGGGGAGGTGTCTTCCAGCGCTGTTCGCCGTCGGCAGAGCCCGGGTGGTTCGCAGCATCTTCTAGCGCCCCCGGCGGTGGCGCGCGCTCAACGCCGACGCGTTACGCGCGTGCTCTACCCCGGGAAGGCGTCGGTTCCTGATCGTGTGTTGAAGGGTCCGTAACGGCGGGTCTTGTGGGGTACGCGTCTCCAAGCGCCTTCCGCCTTTGGCAGTGGGAGTCGGATGGGCGGGGGCTATTTGTGCTTCTCTCCTCACCGAGTGTGGCCGGCCAGACCTCCGTTGAGCACGGGGGAGGGACGGCCCGTCGTCTGAGATGTCGGGGCACCCGCTCGAAGCGGGCGCACGCGACCACCTCACGCCCGCTTCGCTTCCCGGTCAGGGGGCGGACGTGTGTAACTTCTTGCGATTCATTGTACCCCCGGGCCGCGCCGTCCGCCTTTTCTTTGCTTATCGTATGGCGTGCAATATCTGTGCACGCCGCGCACGTGCGGCTGTAATTTTTCTCCCTTAATTTTTTCGTTGTTTTCGGGGTATGGTGGCGGCAGTGGTTTGATGATGACGCAATCAGTGTTGTGGCATGGCGCGCGCCTCTGGCGTCGCTCACGTGTCACGTTCTCCTCCCCTGCAATTTTCCTTATTACGGGGCCTGTCTCGGCGGCGGGTTTTTGGGGTATCTCGGGCCTGCGTGCGGATATCACTGTTCCCCGGATCGCGTTGCTCGCGCTTGCTTGCTCTTAATCAACTGCCCTGCCGCGCGTTCACCCGACGCAGCTCGACCCTCTTGCTCATCTGTCGGAGCGTTTTGCGCTTTTTCTGGCGTTCTACCCCTATCGATAGGGTCGTGACCACGTCGTCCGTCGGGGGATCGGACCAGGATGCGGACTGAGGGCTTGAAGTGAGCCCCAACCTTCTCGGTATTCCGAGACACAAGCGACGGGCATTCTGGTGGCTTACTCTGCCCACCGAGGGCTCTCGTGATTTCAGGCAGTTCGTACTGTCCTGTTCTTATGTCTCGCGTCCTTGACGTCCGAGAAGTCAAGGCGACTTGACTTGACTACGTCCCCGGCTGTGACCCTCCGATATGGTCCACTTTCCTCCTTCGCTTCCCCTTTTAGTCTGTTCGTGCAGGCTCGGGTCAATCCGCGAAGGAGCGGTTGAGGGCCCCCCCTTAAGCGTGAACGTCCGCGTTCACAGTTTGGGTGAGGTCCGTGCCGGTAGGTCTCCGGAGGCGTTGGGCGTAACGAGACACCAACTCCTCCGGGACGTGAGTCCGCGCAGTCCAAGTGGGCGCGTCGTAATCCGCCCACTTGATGAGGAACTCCGTAGTTCCGTCTTTCATGAATCGATGTCTCAGTAGCCGTTCGACGGCATACTGCGTTCCCGCGGTGACCTTATCGGCGAGGTCCCGCCGGGTCGTCGTACTTGCTCGTGGCGCGTCTATCGGAGACGGCGCGTACACGCAGCGGTCGGCGGAGACTCGCTCGGTGACCCCATCACGATCGATCGTGATGATTCGGCGTTCATTGGCGAGCACGCGGTAGGGTCCGACAGCGGGCGAAGCGAGCTTGTTTGATGTCTTAGCCCTATCGGTGGGGTTGAGATATACGTATTCTCCGGGACGGAGCCGGGACTTAATACGTCGTATGCGCTTATCGAAGTCGCGCTTGTAGCGAGCCTGCGTCCGACGCAGGCTCCCGTAGGCCTTTTGGATAGTCGAGTCCAAGGTCGTGAGGAACTCGGCACATTGGTTCCCTCTATCGGAAGGGAGTCCGTCGCCGTCCGCCCGTCGGAGAGAGAACTCCGACGGTGGCCTGCTGAGCACGAGCTCAAACGGCGTGGTGCGTGTGGTGCGATGTACGTGGGAGTTGTACGCATACGTAAGCGGCCCCACGTACACATCCCAGTCGTCCTGGTGTTCACCCACGTAGTTTCGCAGCATCGAGGCGATTGTTCGGTTATATCGCTCGACTTGCCCGTTCGTCTGGGGGTGGTACGCCGAAGTGTACAAATTCCCCAGAACGCGGCACGTGCTGTGGAAGAACTTGGCATTAAACTGAGGGCCGTTGTCCGAAAGCAACGTGCGAGGGACGCCATACTTGAACACCCACGAGTTCCAGAACGCAACTGTGACCGTGTACGCTGTTATCGTGCGGAGCGCAACGACTTGCGTCAGCTTACTGAAGCGGTCCGTTATCACGAGCAGGAATCGTTTTCCTGTCTTCGTCTTGGGGAGCGGCCCCAAGGTGTCGATTGCGAGGCTCTCGAGGGGCCTCGTAGCTGGAAACAACCTCAATCGGTTGAGATGTTTCCTCAGCTTGACCCGGTTCATCGCGCAGGTTCGACACCCTCGCACCGTGGCTGCGACGTCTGCAGCCAGGTGGGGCCAGTAGTACTCGCATCGAAGTGCGTAGTACATACAGTTCTGGCCCGGGTGCCTCGCGATGGCCGGGTTGTGACACAGGCGAAGGAGCTTGGCGCGAAGCGTCCGAGGTACCACCACCTAAACGATATCAGGGTCGAAGGGATGTCTCCGTTTGAGCACCCCTTGGTGGTCCTCGAAGAACGCCGAGTCCCAGGACTCTGACTGTCGTGCAAAAACGGTTTGGCAGAAGTCATCCATGCGTTGCTCCTCGGCTATCTCCTCTATCGTAAGAGGGGCCGGAAGGTCGCCCTGCGGTGGGGCGACCGGGGAGTCGAGCGCGCCAGCCTCGGGGTCTTCGGCGCGCTGGATGTCGGCGGCGTCGAACTCGTCGTTCTCCTCCCAAATCGAATTGGGTTCTTGGAGAGAGGGGGCTTCGTCGTCGCCTCTCGGTTCGTCGCGCGTCCGTACGCGCGATCTTGTTCGGGCTTCGGCTTGATTCCGTGTCGTTACGAAGACATGGGCGGCCTGATGATCGCAGCTCGCGGTACAAGCGTAGTCTGCGAGCTCGTTCGATACGTCCCAAACTGTGGTGCCCCCATCGAAAGTGGAGATGTCGTCATCCACCTCGACGGTGGGGCGATGGTCATCGGCGACCTTCGGCGACACGAGTCGTGACAGGGCATCGGGCACCTGATGCAGGCGTCCGGGGCGGTACTGAATGGTGAAATGGTATTCAGCCAGACGTAGCCGCCACCGGGTGAGTCTTCCTGAACTCTCGGTGAAGGACATGAGCCATCGGAGGGCGTCATAGTCCGTTCGTACGGTGAACTTCGTGCCTTCTACGTACGGCCGTAGTGTGCGGACGGCCTACACTACGGCGAAGCACTCGCATTCGGTAGCGCTGTAGTTGCGCTCACTATTGGACAGTGAGTACGACCAATACCCCACGGTGTGCCAGTCGTTCGGCTCTTCGTGCTCCTGAAGTAAAGGGCAGCCGAGTTTGTAGGCACTCGCGTCGGTGTCAATCATGTACGGACGACCGTGCCGGGGCAACGCGAGGATCGGCGGGGCGATCATGCACTTCTTAAGGTTCTCGAACGCCTGAAGTTGCAGCTCCGTGGGGTTATAGAAATCGGGATCCGAATCCTTGCGGGTCATGTCGGTCAGAGGACGCGCAATCTTAGCGAACCCCTTAACGAATCGGCGGTATACGTTACACGCCCCGAGGAACGAGCGCACTTGCGTCAACGTCCTCGGGAACGTGAACGTTTGAAAGCGTCGGCCGCCGTATCAGCCACGCTCAACTTGCCTGGGGAGATGACATGCCCCAGGTAGTGCACTTTTAGTCGGAAGAAGCTGCACTTCTTGAGCTTAAGGGAGACACCGGAACTCCGCAGTAAGGTCAAGACGGTATCGAGATGGCTCGCGTGTTCTCCGTGCGTACGGGAGAACACGATCACGTCGTGGAGATGGACGAGGCATATTTGCCAGCGGACTCCGGAGAGTATTATGTCGAGCGCACGTTGGAAGGTGGCCGGTGCCCCTTTGAGTCCAAACGGCATGCGCAAGTGGCGAAACGTGCCCATGTGCGTCGTAAACGTGGTCTTATCCCGGTCTTCCGGAGCGACCGGGATCTGCCAATAGCCAGAATTGCAGTCCAACGTGGTGAAGACGGCTGCATCTCCTAACGAGTCGATGCAGTCGTCCCTCCGTGGCAGCGGATACGAATCCGCTGCGGTCTTCGCGTTGAGACGCCGGTAGTCCACGCAGAACCGAAGAGAGCCGTCTTTCTTCGGTACGAGCACCACGGGGGACGCCCACTCGGTGCTCGCGGGTTCGATAACCCCTGCGTTCAACATCTTGTTGACCTTCTTCGCAACCATTTCGCGCATGGCCGGGCCCTTCCGATAGGGCATAGAACGAATTGGTTTCGTTCCCGGTTCGAGGGGAATGCGGTGCTCCGTGGCTTGGATCGTTCCAAGCGCACCGCTCCACAGACTCGAGTGCTTACGGAGCATCTCGAGTACGTGGCCACGGAGCTTGTCATTGTCGATGTATGACAGGTCGATCTCCTTTTCCCAATCCATCGGTGGAATTTCGGGATCCTTTTGCTGGTGGAGTACAGTACTCCTCGCCGTCGGTTGGCATAAAGGTGACCGTTCGTCCGGGTCGACCGCCCTGCCCCCGGCGGTGGTCTTATCGTCGGAGTTGGATCGGCCAACTCCTACCCCACCGACTTGATCGGTCAAGTTGGTCAGGTGTAGCGCGTGCGCGATCCCCTCGGCGACCTTACGTTCGGGAGTGAGGATCACGAGAGGGTTGCGCTTCGCGTATCCCACGACGGTGTGCTTCGGAAGCCTCCTTTCTCGTCATGAGAAATTCGCGACGATGACGTCGAAGGTCTGATTCGGTAGGACCTCCGCGACGCCAATCGTCAGCCTCACTCCACGTCGGTGTTGGAGTGAGGGCTTGGGTTCCAGGAACACGAGGCCCCTCCCCGCGGTTGTCACGCGCACGCGGGCTTGTGACATCGTGGGGATGGTAACTCAGCGGGCGATTCCGATCGCTTGCGGGGCTTCCTCGCGTACGTCTGGCCTACCCGTGTGTCGTCCGTGTCGCCTGGTAGGGGGAGTCGACTCCCCCTTTCCGTCGACTATGGCGACGGAACCGCCTTGGCGTAGCTCCATTCGTTGGGCTTCGATGTCGATACATCACACGTGCGTATCGATGAAGGCCGTGCCGAGGAAGACCGGCACGGCGAGCTGGTCCGCGACTACGAACGAAATTCGAAACACCGTGTTCCTCAACCGCACGGCCAGGCGGACGACGGCCAAAAGCTTGAGGTGGTTGCTATTCGCGCCTGCCAATCGTGGCAGAGGTGCGTCGTGCACGACGTAACGGGTCCAATCGGGGGGAAGGTCGGCCTTCCTCACTAGATTATACCCCGAGCACGTATCAAAGGCGATGGTGCCGGGTTTAAATGCATTTCCCTCTGTGGCTATCGAGCCGAGGACGTTGTAAATCTTCGACGTCATAAGGCAAATGACGCTGTCTACAACCTTCGGGCAGCCTTATCGGTGAGGTCGTTCCGCCGGGGCCTTCGATTTCGGTGCTGGCCCCGCTTGCGTTTCCTTCTCCCCCTTTCTTAGGGCGTCCGCGGATCAGTGACGCCCCTCGGATTATTCGAGTGCGTACGGCACGGACCTCTCTCCGGCGACCTTAGGCTCGCGGGAGTCAAGGGGTCGACCGAATCTTTTCGGTCGTCGTTGCCCCCGTCGCCATTGTTACGCCTCACCGGGACGTCGGCTGTCCCGGTGTCTTGTCCTCCTAACGTCGGGTCTTGGGAGGCCTCGACGTGCGCTCCCTCCTGTATCGGCATTACAGGAGCTCCCGTGCCCGCCTCCGGTAGCGGGGGATGTATTATCGGACAATACCCCCCGTGTCCTTGGCGAGCACGCGGGGTCGGGTCTAGATCGTGGGGAAAAGACGGCTCACGCGACCGCGTGTACGTAACCGTCTTTACCCTTTTTTCGAACTACCCGTGCTATCGGAGCTAACCTCCTGGCTATCGACGACCAGGTGTTCTTCGGGTAGCCGGCCGCGTGGGTCGGGACGATTCCCCCACTACGGCTCGGCGGCCTTGGCGAAGTACTCGGGTACTTCCGGGCCTTGACCTGCGGCGTCCGGTCGTCGCAGGATATGGGGGACGAAGCGAGTCGGTTCTCCTTCGTGACCCTCCGTGGGTAGAGGGCACGGATCCTTTACTCAGTCTTGCAGGTACATTATCGCATTTTGTACCTGTTGGGGTAACCGAGAACGGTCTCGGTCCCCTCTTTCTCCTTGTCGGGGGTACCTTGTGTCCGCCTGCCGGTAGGCGGGTCGATCCCGACGATCGACTTCGTTACGACGGTACCCACCTCCACGGGGGCGAAGCGTGCGTCCCCACCCGATCGGTTCGGGAAACCTTGACGCGGGGGACGGCCCTCGCTCGCAGCTTGCCGGAGGAGATTACGCGAACTGGGGCGCGTCTCCATCTGGCAGCGGTAGTTCCTGTACGCCGTGAACATTCGTTGTTCCAGCGACAGGAACGGGCACGCGTACATGGCATGCCCGTACGTACGGCGTAGCCAGCACACGTACGCGCTGCCGTCTGTTGAGGCGAAGGTTGTCGCGTGCCGCCCCTCCTCATCGGTGAGGAGGGGCACGCGAGACGCTTCGACTCCTGCATCTCGGTTCGATATGTCGAGCTCTGCGACCCAGGGGTCCGTACCCCTTGCCACTCTTGGAGTGGCCGCGAACGCGGTTGCGTAACTAGATGTCGTTCCGGTCGACATCGGTGAGGGGGTTCGTGCCCCCACGGGCCCTGCTCCTTGCGTAATGAGGACAGAGTCGGCCTGCCACTCATCCTCCCCGACATGGAGGGTAGAGGCGGGCGAACTTGTCGCGGCGGACTTCGTAGTCCTGCCAGCCCTCCCTGCCGGTTTCGAATCCGGCAGAGGTAAACCGCGCCGAGCGCGGTACGTTGTACCTTCCGCAGTGGCGATACGGCGCATGGTCGAAAGATCGGTCTTCTGACTGCTTGGCAGCCGTTGCACAGTTTCGGATACTGCGGCACGGGTTGCCGGTGCAAGTCCCCGCACGAAGTAGTGCGCGAGGGACTGTTTGGAGAAGACTGCCGTGCATCAGAACGCGGCAGTCTCGGGTCGGTAAGCAAACGTGCTTTCCGTCTCATGCCATTGCTGTCGCGCCGTAGCGACAGCGTCGTACGCTTCCCCTAACACGTCGTCCGAGAGGTAACGTTTCAAGAATTGATTCACGAGCCCCGGCCGGCTCACGTCGTCATGGAGCTGGCCGGCGCGGAGGCCACGCATCGTATAACTCGTATACAGGCGCTCCGCGTCGCGCTCGAGGAAGGGCGCCAGGACTGGTACCGCAATACCTTCGGTCAGGTGTTGCGAGTTGAAGGTGATTCGGATATCCTTCAAGAACGGCAGCAGCTGGATCGGGTCCGTACCGCCGAAGCTGCGCATCGTGGGCCGGATCCCACGACAGCGTTGGACGTACTTCGCGATCCGTCCCGCGTCACCCGAGATAACGAGCCTCGAGGTGTTATCCAAGCGGTACATACGATAGTCAGGAACGGTGCTGAACTCTTGAATCATCATATGTACCGGCTCGAGCCCGAGTTCAGCGGGACCCAGCGTGCCGAAGGAGGTAACCGGTAGCGTACGGACGTCTACCGGACCTGGATGCTCGGCGTAACTCGCCGGCGGGTAGCCGCCCCAGCGGGGATCGACGGAGAACATCGGTTCTCCGGATCCGCGGGCGGCTCCTCCACGGTCCTGTTCGTCCGCGTACGATAGGCGGTCCACTTGCCGCCTACTTCCGGCGATAGGCGGCAAGGCTTGGGTCTCAGACGCGAAGTTCCCGTCTATCGGAGGACGGCTTCCTTCTGCAGTCCGACTGGTAGTGGCACCAGTCGGACACCAACCTTCGGGGGCCGCGGCGCTCGGAGGTACGGTACCACCGGGCCCTTTCGAGGGGGCACCGGGTAGCCTTTCGGCCATGGTACGTTCCATGTCACGAGCACGCCGACGAGTGGTGTCGAGCTCAGCGAAGAGGTGCGCGAACGCACCCAATTGCTCTGCGGACGGAGAGGTTCGGTCCTCGGGTCGTCTCACCGAGGTCGACCTCTCAGAGCGACCGCGCCCGGACGGTTCGGGCGAGGCGAAATGGGAGTCTTCGATGAGAAAGTACGAGCGAGTTGTTATTTGGCCTTTGAAATGGATGGTGAACTTGAAGGGGCCCTGGATATTTACTATGGTAGACTTCTAAAGCTAGTATCGTTTGAGGTGGATGTGGACTCGGCCTTGGCCCGGAGATGGAGCCATTGGCAGGACACTTATGAGGTCGGTGTTTTTGACTGGGTGGCGGGGATGGAGATTGGGGCACAACGACAGATATTTAAGAACTGTGAGGGAATGAAAGCATTTTCGGCAAGCTCTGTGGAGGACTTGACGATCATACGGCGCCTTATCAGCGTCGTAGATCACACCGTGCCAAGTGCCGCAGTGAGGGGTTTCCGCTTGGAAGCCGGTCAGCAGTACGGCGTAGGAGGAGACGTTGCTACTTCGCGGATGATAATTCGCGCGTGGATGCGTTGTTGGATTCGGCAATTTCATCCGGAGACGGTCAGAACAGGGTCTTGCGCGGCATCAGGGGCCGGTGATGTTTGGAATGTAACTGGGGAAGAGTCATAGGGACACTGGTCACAGAGCCAATTTACCTATTGAGGGCTTGAAGTGGGTAGACGTGGTGCGCTGTCATTTCATTGCGGGTTTTCGTTTGCAGGCTGGAGCGTATCTAGGAAGAGGAAAAGATCACATACAGGCTAAATCTTCTTGCGGATCTCAAGAGGCTGAAGTGTATTAATAGAACTGTGAGCATAGCGAACCGCTAAAGAACGGACACACGTAAATGAAGCCCGATTCAATAGCTACGATTCTGAGTAAAGCCAAAAGAGAAGATGAGTGTGATGTGCGCGTCGACGAGGTATTCGGGAGTGGGTCGTAAGGCCCATAACGCCATGAAATCCCCGGCTTGTATGTACCCTAATGAGTTTATGTTTCTATGTCTGTAAGGGGTGTCAAATATGAGGTCGCTTTCATCGACGGGGGAGGGCCATGTGATCACCCCAGAAACAATGCATGATCCCATTGCGGTCACAATTGCAAAACGTCACGCCTGCTGCCGGTGTAGCGCGACACTTACCACAGCAGTAAATAACCATCACATGAAGGTCAAATTACACTCCAAAATATTTTATTTTTTCTTGTAGGGGCTTCATGTGTCGTTTAGATCCGACAGACGTTCAAGAGTCAATGCGTCGCTGTTAAACTTTTGTACCACATTACGAGAGAAGCGTGCTTCAATGTGGCATGCGGGCCCGTCCGTTGAGTTAGCTTGTCCTGGGCATCTACCCCTGGAGTCTGCTGTGTCCTGCAAACTACTCTGGGCGATGGTCTTCTCCTAATCAATCCATTCTTTTGCGAGTCCTCTCGAAAACTCCGAAGATGTTTCACACCCGGCGACCTTGTGTCGTGTGTTCTTATATCCTTCGTGGCACTGATTCGAACTCCTCGAGGCAAGCAAACCTCTTCTGTCTGTGAGAAATAGGCGATGAGCTACTGCGATATTAATGACTTGCCCAACAAGTAAACGCCCCACTCTACCTATTGGGTTCTCCGATGCGTTAGTCCTCGATAAACATTTCATAGCTCCGGAATACTGATCGAAGCCGCCTTTTAACGCGTTCCAATATACCAAAGCTGTTGGTCTAATCATACGTGCTATCGGTAGTGGCTATTTTGACTTCTCGACCGTCTCGCCAAGCGCTTTGCTGAGAGTGTAGTATGAAGCAAAACTAGCAATATCTGACGCATATGAAGCTGAAAATAGCTCATCGTATTGCTTTGGGGTTCCACTCACAGGACCTCCAATCCATGAAAACGCCAAAGCGTGTATACTATTCAAACAGAAAGATAATTGCATAGCAGTGACCGTGAGAAACGAAAGACACAAGCAAACATGATCTCTCGGACAGCTACTCGTCCACCTCTGGCCACCCCATAAACAGCAGTGTTAGACTCCATAGCAGCCGCATGGTGAATTCACTGCATACCATAAGAGCTATTTGGAACCACTTCACTGTAGATTCGGTCTGCTACATCACTACATCCAATGCTATCAACAACAGCTATGCTCCCGTAGACGTACTTGATTTTGGTAGCTTCCTCAATTGTTGTGACGGCAGTCACCGTCTTAATCTCAAACGCCGCAACATCCGCAACTGTAGTGCACTAATACGCCTTCCTCAATCGCGAAGCACACGCGGGATGCCACCCTCAACTGGTGCGCATCCCACGTGTATACCACGTGTAATCGTGTACATTTACCACGTGTAATCGTGTAACTAGCCACCCAGGCATGGCCGGGTGTAATGCCTGTCGAAGTACAGAGAGTATGTTACTCCACGTGTATCATACACACCATGAGTCATGGCATGATGCGTGTCGATCACCACGTGTATCCGTGTATCCTAACCCTATAAAGGGGGACTGCGTACTGTACAGCGTCGATGCTGGCACGCCGGTATTTATTACCGTGTTTTAATTATTATTATTATTACGACGTCGACTACTATATAGTCAACGCTCGACCCTAAGTAGAGAAGGCACGAAGCCATGGGTTCTTTTCCTAAGCTTCTGGGATCTCGATAGTATCATCGCGCCAGTATAGCACAAGCCGTGCTACACTACGCGAGCTCATCTACGACCGCAGGACCCAACCGCTCTACCGCGCTCGCTGCTACCGAAGATACTAAACGCTCTACGGCGCGAGACGTCCCTACCGCTCCGCCCCCTCTGGGCGATCCCCTGCTCTAAATTTTCTTTATGTTACCTACTGCGCCGATCGCGCCCGGACCCCTTTGCCAGTTATCACCGGGTGGTCTCCCGTACAAACCGTGTTCCTAACACGCGTGCTCCGCCCTGGGGTTATACGCCGCGACCCTAGTGCACGACAGCAACTTTGGAACCAGAGATAATTTGTACTATGCATCCAATTGCGTCAGAACTGTCCCCAACCACGGGATGCTCTCGGGAGAATATGAACCCAACGGAATGTAAGTAGGGAATTCTAAAGGTGGATCTGGCCAGCCCATGATTACCGTCTGAACTTATGCCCGAGCTCTTGCAAACCCACACATCATGACCAGAGCTCAAAAACGCAGGCAGCGCTTTTAAAACCTCCCATTTGTTTACAGAGCCTTCTTTTATGCTACCGTGGATATTAGTGGTCTCATAATCCAGCTTTCCAAGGATGTAACCCTCATTTGTTGCACAAAACAACAGAGATAATTTTTTCGCTTCTCTTCCTCTGACATTTCTGTTAAATTGAGAATCACGAGCTCACCGGGGCAATCTGAGCCCTAGCATCTCTAAGGAGAGATTGCAGTTCAGAATTTCTCTTTTTCGAAGAAGGTATCCTGGTAATTGATTCAAGCACGCTAGTTAGGTCTGACACTCGCATACGGATTAATTGGGCTTCTGATATATTCTTCACATAATCTGCGGAACCCGGGTTGGCAACGAATTGACTGTGGTGGTGTGCGGGCAAACTTAACCCCGTCAATGTCGTTGTCTACTTTATTTTATTTTTTTAGTAAAAATTTATTTTTACTACAATATTTTATGAACAGTGTCCAAAGCCTGCGACAGCAGGACAGATCCTTTTAAACATTGTTTACGAAGTAAACTTTGTGCCATTCCATCGACATTTTCTTCGAAACTCGTTCGGACGGCTTTTAAAAAGCAGCAGTGGTACGTGACGTAAACGAAAAAGAACGAATCGAAACCCAAGACGGGGTCTTCGCTCTGGCAGAGAGTGAGCGGCTCTACTTTCAGTAGAGCTAGTTGAACCCTCCTTCGGAAATCAGGCTCGAAAACTGGATCAGAAGTCTGAGTTCGCCTGTTCCTCCGTATCTTACGCTTCTCACCATGGAATATCTTCAGTTGGTTCACAGCGCCTTTGTCGTACACATGACGAAGGCGGTCGCTGGGAACAAGAGTATATTTTGAGGAACCGAACATGCGAGTGTTGTTGTGCATTGTGGCCACAATTTTGCTTGAGAAAAACTCGCGATAAACTGCAGCCTCTACCGTATGACCGCCCTTGGACATTTTTTGAGTCGCCGAGTAGATTGTGCGACAGCCTTTCTGTGAGACAGCTATTCCTTTATGTCGCTGCCGGATAGGACCACATCCTAAAACAAATGAATAGTCGAGCGACCTTTTATGGGTGCCAAGTAGTGTGGCACCAAGATCGTCCGTCAAAATTTGATTGTTTCTCGACAGTTGTAGCCACGGTCAGCCGCGAAAATTGCATCTGCCATGTAGTTCAGGGCGCCCTTCGTTTGTTGTCATTTAGTAACTGTAATAGCCTTCCCATATATCCAGAAGCGTCTTTTTCGGGCGGGAGTAGTAGGATGCGATTATGAAAGGGCCGAAGCCAGAACAGAGGATTGCATACTGACCCAACTCATTTATTCGGATTGTGAGAACTTGGCAACTACGTCATTGACTCGACCGCACGCGAAGACAGCCGTAAATGGTCGTCGTCAAGGGTAAATATGGAGGACCCAGGAGCGTAAACTACATGGCGGTTAACCGAAGAGAGGCTCATTTCTAAATCCAAGACGAGATCGTTCCCCATCCGAGATTGAAGGTATCAAGGTTGTTCACTGTGTACTACTCCTTCACATGGTTTTTTCAATTCTTTAGCTTTTCAATATCCACAGAAAATCTTCAAGGCGATAAGCAACAACAATCGAGACCACTGGTTCCCAACGTCTCGATATTGTAGTGAAATGGAACTGCCCAGGGAAAGGAGTTCGGGTACTGTAGTCTGGATTGGGGGACAAAAGTGAAAATCATTTCACACTATTATTTTATTGTTTAATTTTAATTAGTTACCAATTCGTTATTTAACATTAGAATAGATTTAGGACCTAGCGCCGAGAACTACTGTAGTGGCTCCGGGGGGTGATATATACCTTAGCCCTCTGATCCACGAGTCAGTAAAGGTAACCCCAGTTTCCAGAGTCTGATACCGCCTTTGTCGAAGTCCGTCTTTTACAAGACATTCCCTTCTACTACAGATTACTTTATCCTTTGCGCTCGGAGGTTCCCTTTCCTTTTCCTTTATTTTCCTATCCTTTTCAATCTCTAATTGTACCTATTTCCCTTCTCTTGTGTTGGTACCATCAGTTCTGGTTGCGACTGAACCGGTTTCGGTGTCCTGGCCATTGGACGACACGTCGAAGTAGCGCTGCTACTGTGACCAATTTCCGACGGAGACTGTTGCAACGACGTCTACCTCGAAGGTCTTTACGTGCGTACAAATCAGTGTTGGTGCCATGGGCCTCGGTGGCGACCGAACCGGTGAAGGTGTTTCGAGCCATCGGGCGGCACATTGGTGGACCACTGCTACTTTCAATAGATCCCGTCGGGTTGCGTGGCGATGCTCCCGTCGAGGGCCTTGTCGCGTTACAAGGTGTCGAAGACGCTCAACGAGCATTGGCCTTACAACCCAGTAGAACCGGGGTACCCTACGTACACGCCGCTCCCCACACTCGTCGAGCAATTCTCTTCGCAAGTCTCCACCACACTGATCCCGGGCCGGGCTATTTCCCTGTGCCCCTATGAGGTATCCGAGCTACTACGAGCCGCAAGCTCGTTTAAGCGGAGAAGGGAGAGTCGGATGCTCCGTAGCTCTGCGCCATCGGCAATTGTTGTTTTTTTCTTTTTGTTGTTTCTGCTGTTGTTGGACCATCGGTCCTCGGTCTTTGCCTGACAGGCGTATTGCATTACAGATATGCGACAATGTCGCTCCGATTCATGTAACTTCACAGCTCTGCGAATGGGTCCCTGCCCATTGCATGGCCTGTCAAAAGTCGCATCCTTGGATAGTCAGAACATAAAGTGTGGATCTCAAATGTGTTCGCGACTATGCCTTAATTCCCCAGCCAAGAAGTAACTTTGTCACCGGCAACGTGCTTGTGTAATTCAGTACAAGATTTATGCTCAGATACCCCTGTTGCGCAGAAACTAATAAAATCCAACGCATTTCTACAGCAGTACATACAATGCAGTGAATCCGTAGGATATCTGTAGTACGTTCGGGGTGCGGCATTGGCACTTCTCTCCTCGCCAGTAGAATTAGTACTGATACTGGGAGTGACCTACACTAGCATAACGGACCTACTGCGAACATATTGCGGTGCTCAGCTGGTGCATTGCGAATGAGCCCTCTATGTACCCCAGAAGGGCTTTTTTAAGAGATGAAATACCTCATGCATCGCGTATACCAGAGGCTATGTTATGGCGCCGATGGGAATAGTACACAAGCCAAGTGTTCTCTTTCAACTCTACTGGACGTAAACTGCACGTTAAGCACTTATCGACTTGCGATTCGTATATCTATTCGCACGTGTTTTCTGCTTCAAGCATATTTACCATTCATATCATCTACCCCACACCGTTCCCTTGCATCGATCCATTTCACGGCGCACTTCCTCCATGTTTACCATGCACCTCGTCCGTCTTCACCGCGACCCTCCCCAACGATCCATAGTCCGGCACAAATGCAATCAATCCGCCGAAACGGCAATAACGCAAATACTACTGTTAAATCCTGAAACTCGTCCACATTCGTAGATTTTTAAAAGCCAGACTTATCTCTCTCGTGGGCCCGACTTCATGGTCACCACACTGAGCAGGTTACCGATCCTCGTACTTCAATGGCCCTTTGCTGTTATATGACCCCCTCCCGAATCAGTATTTCAGCCATGCCTTCTTTCTCGAGACTTCATGCCCTGCGTTCAAATATATCGTCATTCACCTTTGAGACGCTGCCAAGGTCCTATTCACTCCGTCTGATTATGTTTGTTCTTTTTCCAAAAGCATGCTGGCAGTACGCTACAGATCTTTAACAATGTATGGCCCTCACCTTTTTGGGTTGTGCGGTGCTCTAACTGTCTAATGGAGTGTGGTACAATTTTGACGTCTTCAACTGTTGAGTTACTTACAGCAACACCCACTGTTCCCATTTTGAAGACCTGCTAATACTGATGGATGAACAAACCGCTTGCCCAGTCAAGTAGAATGAAGTCTTTGATGAACGAGCATTCATTCAGTGGAAAGATGTACCGAAGGAACTTCAACAGTTTTCCATCATATACATCAAGGAGGTGCCTGTGTTCTTCTGAGAACTCTACTCCAATGTATACCAATCTACCCGAGTCATTAACAGCGATCTTCTCTTGCATTATTCGCGTCAATGACCTACCAACCAGCACCAACCGGCGGAGAGACTCGCCCGCAACAACGTATCCCATCCTCCTCGACCGCCACGCTCGCTTCCGATTCAATAATGCCTTCCGCTTTGGATATGAATGCAGCGTGGAGCTTTTCAGTTCCCAGTCTTGTGTCGTATGCATTGTTGAGTGCTTCTCGATCGCGCAGTAACAGGAGCTTCAAATCACTCGCTCTAGTCGCACCATCTCCATATTCCACGCCAGCACCTCGGTCACCATTCAAAACGAAGTGATTCCCGAAATAGATCTTGACACGCTCGCATAGCTCGGCGATTTAATTCATTGACCCCGACGAAAAAGCTTGGCAGGCTGTAAATGCTTGATAAATCCATTATAGCATTCGATCCAAACTTGACTATAGTCAAGTTTGGATCGAGTGCTGCAATGTAATTGTATACAATTACCCAGGGGTCCATATTGCCCAACAATCCAACCGAGATGGACAACGTTATGAAATGAACATTTACGGAGGCTCACTATCCTGCCGTCACTGTCGCATAGGCTCCCTCGGGCGGAGGAGAGTGTTCGCGCAGTTCGGAAGATATCCCTGATCGGCGGTGTCGGCGACCACGACGAGCCTACGCCACTAGACACGAGAAAGGGTAGCGCGTGGTAGAGCGGGATCGGTCGTGGACACGCGCATGCTCGAGCGGCTCAACACCTCGACGGCCGGAAAAGCACTGGGAGATGTACCAGTGCTGACGGGCGGAGGCGGATCGGGGCTCGCAGGTGTGTTGCACGAGTTTGCAATCCACGTGATTGCGGTCTTACGCTCGCGTTCAGTCGCGCTTGTGTTATAATAAGCTGGAGATGAAGGCCAAGGTGGAGGCCTGTTACCAAGATTCCGTGGTCCCCTCCGCTGTCCGTCTCTCCTAGTATTTATTGCACAAGCTAATCTATCGGACTACAGTACAGTACGAACTGTGCTGAAGCCAGCTACTGTAGTCAGTGCCGGCCATCCCACACTGTACAGCTGTCGATCATCATGGCTGGCAGGACACGTGGGGTACACGTGTGAGTGCGCGCGCTGTAAAATCTGTACCTTACATTGCTGGATGTAATTCTAAATGTAATCTTCGGCAGTTGTATTGCAGTCATCTCGGTAGTACAAGAATCGAAAGTGCAAACGAAGTCTATTTAAAGATGCTTTATTTCGTCCACATACTTTTGCTTCAGCACGGGTCTACAAGACATTTGGACCAGTTCGGAAGGACTTTACAGGGTCCGAAGAAACGGCTGGGCAGGATGATATCAAAAACTATTATGGCGAAGTTCGATAGGAACTCAATGCACTCTGCTGCCTTCCAATTTGAGTATTGCGCGGTGTTGCGGGTATATCAGGGAAAGCAGAATGGGCAGTACCATTCCCGATCGCGTTCATCTCCCCATGTACCTACTGCCACTGTGAAGGGGATAAGTATGAAGCAATCATTGCCACAATAGGCTTCTTTGAGATGAATGCATTTGCCCTTAAAATGCCCATCGTGTCTCTGCAGATATTCATCCAGTTGTGCATTTTTTATTCGAAGTGAACACTCTTTTCGAGAAAAAGAGGCGCTCACTGGATATGCCAAACGTATTTGTATCAGCTCATTCTATCAAGTTTTCAGACATTCATTTGACTGTGATGAGGGGCGCAGTGCTCTGCCAAGCGGAGATGGAAGAATCGGATTTCATGGAGGGGCCGCTGCTACTGCATACAGATTATGGAACCGAGCTGAGAAGCACACAGGTGATATCTTGTCTCCGGTCCTTTTGAACCGAAAGCGTTCCGGAGATGAAATCTATCACAGTCATGGCCCTTAGAAGCAACCACGGGAAGATGATGATGCGCGCGTTTCGAGAGAAAAGGACTTTCCACGGCATGATCGAGGACGCTTTTCTCAACATCCTCGCAAGGGACATGAACACGTCGCCCGAGCAGCTTATAAATAAGTATTCTGGAATTGACAGGTTATATTTCGAATCGTAAGCACGCGAACTGGTACGGGTCGTCAACTTTTGAAACGATTGCTCGGAAGACGATTCAGGACGAGGCCGAAGGACTCCTACCCGTACAGAATACATGCGTGGAATGTTGCACGAAAACGTATTGGGTCTGTAGTGGTATGCGAGTTGTGTGTGTGCCACAGAGGGACGGCGTCGGTAAGTAAATGGGTAATTAACAAATACTAATTGCCATTAAATTGCTACCTGTGCCTGGCAAAAGACGCTAGTTGGCGTTGAGACTGACGCCAATTACGTATGCATACGTGCCATACACATATCGTAGCAGTATTGTACACGTGGCACACATATGCCATGCACGTAGAGTACACGTGTCATACACGTATCAGATGCGGGAGCGCGGCCCCGCTACGGCCCTCATTCTTGCACCAGAATTTTCTAGGGTCCCTGCATTGTAACGGGCACCGCTGACAGTGTTAAAAGTGCCTAATAAGGGACCATTCGACCACTCTGAAATACATTTACTTCTAGAGTGCCAATTATTTATAATAACAACGATGTGCCATGATGTTATTCAGTGCTTTCTTGTTTTTTGAAATTGGATTATGGAGAACGGCTTCTATCGACGTTTCTTAAGCGCTATTATGACGCTCAATCATGGGCGCAAGGGCCATTTTACATCACGGGTTCATGATTCGCCATGATCTAATACTGGCATGGACAAGTTAGCCGTTGGCGAACTGAAGGCCATGTGGGCGTTCTTCAGAATGCTAGTTGTCGCCCGAATAGCCGGGCCTCGGTAAAGGGAGGTAGCGTCGAGAATGGATACGAAAGTATCGGTCCCAGGACGTGGCATCTAGCTGACTGCCAAGTATACAGTCCGAGTATACTGACCAAGACCGAAACCCAGGAATCTTTAGACGAGGAGTCAGACCAAGTCCGAAAAGACATGTGGTCTGGGAGAAGATCAAAAGATTCACAAGCCATGCCAAGAAACTTATTCCAGGGCATTCGGAAAAGCTTAAAGCTCAAGAAGATCTCCTCCTCTCCGGGTTGGGGATCAGGTTCCCCCCAGGACGGCAAATCAAATTCCCTCGGCAACGGTGAGCCCTGAGAGACAGCAAAGCACTCATTGGAAGAATGAAAAATCCATTGTATGCTATTGACAATTTCTGTACCAACTAAACAACCCCGATCAGACTGCGTTCTTTTCCAATTGCAGAAATAGTTCCGCGTATACAGCATGCAGTATTTCTCCAAAAAGATAACAAGAGGGCACGATATTAGTTTTTTCCTTTTCTCCGACCCTTGAGACTTTTACAGTATCCTTGTATGATTGAGTCAGACGTGAGCCGGAGGCACCCATGCGACTCGCAGCCAGCTTCAATGCCTTTCTCATTCTCAAAAATGTAAGGTTTCTGGGAGGATTCTGTCGATAATCCCACGGCGGGATTGTTAGGTGGCCACGTGTGAGTGCTGGCCACGGAGGCGCGGTGCGCAGGGGTTTCGGGAGGGGGCACAGGCCATGTTGGCTCTCGGTGCGGGGCGGAAGGACGGGCCCTTTTCTGTTTGCTGCGGGTGGTGCGGGTGTTTTGGAGAGTGAAGATGATGAGAACGGATACATTCGCCGTCTTCGTCCTTCTTTTATATTGCCACTCTTCATCAAGTCGAGTGGGACTAGAACTGGCCTCATCACCGTTTTAGGGGGTTGGTACCTATAAGGATGCCTCTATTAGGCTTAATTGAGCATTTGCCCGTTTAGAAAATGGGAATCCTTTACGAGGATCCCTAACTTGTAGGTAGCTGAATTTAATACGCGAGATTGTGCCACCCATAAAGGACAGGTGGCACAGCCAAAGAGATAGGCTTTCAAAGCCGTGACAGATTCCTTATCTCTAATGCTGATTCTGAGCAGCGCGGCCAAAATGGACATGCGGCACATGTTTTAATTCGAATTTGTTAATATTTTCGCTCTGGACCCAACTGAGTTTTTTTTTCGGAAGAAGTGCCTGAGGAGCCGATGACGGAAAGGGCTACGCATTGCGAATCGTATGTGACAATGGCGAAGATGGGCACTCTTATCACTTGCATGATCACTGGACTTTGTAATGTGGAATTCTCGAGAAATAATCCACGACAGAGCGGGATTCGATGCGATAGTAGTTGGGTCCGAGCTTGTCACCTATGGACTTCAAGGAAGATCTACGTCTGCAGTCCGCGGCAGAGTACTGTGCTCGGGAAGACTACGCTGTGGATGGCCGTACTTCAAGGTCTGAAAAAAGCGCCGCCAACATTCGTTATCCAGCAAGCCGCAGGGGCTCGCTTTTGGGTGTCACTTTGAGGACGCTCACAAGTTGACCACTCTCCCTACCAACGGTCGCCAAAAAACTGGCCCAGGTCACCGCACAACAAAACGTGCAGGCAGATACCTTCCCAAGTGTAACGCAAACAAATAAATATATTGCGTGGCTCAAATAAACTAGATGAGAATCGAACTCAGAAAGAGTAGCGCAAAACTGGGCCCATAAAATTGCAGTAAAATCATAGTCAGGAACAATTGCTGCAAAGCTTGGTTAACCACGTAGCCACAGTCGCTGCGTTTCTTGTGTTACCATGACCACATCTACATTTTCAACAAATTCCTCGGCAAACATCTGGTCACGTGTCGCAGGAAGAACCGGCACGCCCGGCCAGCTATAGCCGCGTCGTTAAGCCCCTCACATGGACAGCAGTCGCCACACGGCGTGGTCACGTTTGATCTCGCGATGCCGCTCGCCATATATAGAAAAGGTTCCCTGCGTGGCCGCAAAAGGCATTGAGGCCCCTAATAGCCCTACGTGGTACGGGCCCACTTCACGGCAATCTTCACATATATAAATTATCCGTTACCGCCTCACCTCTCTCATTTACCGTGCCTCTGCATCCCATTCATCTGTCTTCGTCCCTGTCCAAGCCATCCCTCCGCATCCCATCCATCTGTGTTCGCTCTTTCACAAGCTATCCCTCCCGTCAGGCTACCACTTATCACGTGACAGCTCTGTTCCATTGTTTTGTACCTTCAAATTACAATCTTTTCCGCTCCGAAATGACTTCAAACGATTTCATCATTGTGTACAGCGGCCTTCTCGACCAGGCCGTCTGTACTGGTGTCAAGTGCGGGTATGCCCACGAAGTTGCTATCGTGAAGATTTATATGCGCGGCGGGGCAAACCATGGAGCTGGCGATGAAGAAGGCCAGGGAGTCACTCAAGAGCAGAAAAATCCAACATTCAGGAGCAGAAGGACAATAGCTGTATGGAAGGCGTTATCCCTTACCGTCTCCGAAAGAAGTATATCGAAACGACTGATGCCATGTACGTCCCTGGTGAGGGATGCAAGGTTGCTGCATTAATTCTCGTTGCCTCGACGCACGCTGCAGAGAGAATGAACGTACCACGATCGGTAATGAACTCTCGCATAATTGCACTCAGCACGTGGGCTGTGCATTCTTGCGCTACGACGCGATTAAACCTGACCGCAGATGAGTGCTGCGGATCGGCCGCGGCATAGCCGAAAAACGTAAGTACCACCAGAAGAAGAACGTGTACCCCCGCTGGAGGAAATGTATCGGAAACGGAAGGTGGAAGTTGAGGGAACGATTCCCGCGTCAACCCCATCGCGAGCGATGACGCATGGGAAACTCGAGTTTCATCATTGTACGGCCGACGGCACGATGACCAGTCAGTGGGACACAGCGAACGTCCCGTCATGCGCATCAAGCTAGCGGTTGCACGTATCAACTGCAGACGCGTGTCGGGGTAGCAGGCGGGGCAGGGGTGCATATACAACGTTGCCATTTCCGAGAGAGGAAAGACGTTCGAGTCCGGATCCGTGTTACCAAAGAGCAGACGTGCTGTTTTGTCGACGTACTCGACTTCTTCGACGGAAAACGCAAACGTGCGATCGCAAGGTATTTCATCAGGGACCTGGTACGCGTGCCCGCGGCCAAAGTAAGACCCCCAAGCCGCGGCCACGGCTTCTGGCACACTACGAAACGCCATGACTTGAAAGCGGCGAAGGTCCGGACGAGGATGCGACACGGTGAGGACTTCTGATAACGTAACATGGACTCAGGGGAGCAGTTCCCACTCGTATGCCAACGTGGCCTTGTGCAGAGAGGGACCGTCTCCATTGGAACGACCAAGCCATTTTGACGACGACGCGAATCGCTCCAGGGACGCTCCGGGCTCGACGCCCTCGTACGGGTACCCAGGTACAGCGCATCTCCCTGTCGTTGCGTACGGCGGTGAGGGAGTGTACCATTCGTAACGACGCAACGTGATCAGTCCACCGGGACTCGTCGTGTAAACGCGACCGGACGCTTCTAGTGCTGATATCGTGGGCCGATCGACAACTTGACTCGGGAGTGGCACAGGCGCTTCGACGGCTATTGTTACGACTGGTTTTAGGATGTCATCAACATTTGGCGAATTTTGCATGGTTGGTTCGGAAACCTGGACCCCCGGCAGAGGGGCGACCCGCGGTTCGTCAGCGGCATTGGTTGGACTCGTAATGTCCTAGAACTCGCCCTTGAGAAAACGAGTGACAGCATCACCCGGTGGTGATGGCATCGTGCTTCGTTTCATATAACGACGACAACGGTGATGGTGCTGCCTATGAAAAAAATCACGAAGATGTCGCCTCCGCCTCTATAAGTAGCAAACCGGTCGCTTCGCCATACGTGTTGAGTCGGGACGGTCAAGCTGGGATGAGAGCCGTGTAGCATAAGGACGCGTGTCCTATCTACACAAAAATACTGTCCGCGAGGAAACGTCAACCACGTGGCAAACGTTATGACAACGACTGTCATTTTTCGGATCCGTCTAATGTTGCGTGTAAGGCGAACGACCCTTACAGTACCTCGAGTACTGTACGGTAGCGCAACGGCGCAAATAGTCGTTACGAAGTCTCCTCTGCATTGGCGCCGTTACGCTTTACGGTGTAAGAAGTACAGTATTACGTAGTTAAGAAGGGAGGCCGCTAGGGGAATGAAGAGGGAACCATCGACAGCACACGGAGGGTTAGTGTGGTCAAGTCCGACCCCTAGTCGTCTACGTTTTCCTTTCTTTTTCGTAGGTCTTTTGGCCTTTTGCCCTTTCGTTTTCCTGCTACGTTCCGAAAACCCACTCGAGGGTGAGTCACTACGACAGCGGGACTCCGTGCCAGGATCCAGACTCCGCGTCGTCGCCCTGACTGCAAGGGCGCCGAGTCACGCGTCGACCCGTCAATCTGCCAGCCGTTGCTCGTTGGGGTGTCGAACCCATTCAAGACTCTACAACGCCACCAGGGACACGTTCCCATTGGCTTATTGGCCCGTACGCCCGGTAACATCGCACTTCGAGCTACAGTATACGCCCTGAGCCCGCTCCCGCCTTCGTGCTTGGTTGAGCGCTGGGGTGTTGTACTACAGTTTTGCCAGCAGTAAACATTCTCCCTGTCCATGACTGCTTGAAGTGTCCAACCTGTGGTTATATCGCTCTGAAAACTGACAGTCCGCTAGCATATGACCTCCCTGCCGTACTCGAATCGCACAGTTCAGGATATTCGTCCCGTCAAGGCCCAGTCGATCTTCGGCGGGAACAAGCGCAAGATTTTCGAAGTGTTCCAGAACAATGACCCCCCTACAAGATCTTGCATCCTGTCCATCACGATGAGGAACCTGCGTGGCTCAAACCCCGCTGACTTGGGTGCGGGTGTTTCGGCCATGGACTTTTTCCTGTCGGTAATGCGCTTTGATAGGCACTTGAATGCCTGTGACTTATCGATGGAGAAGGCTCATAACCTTTGCTTTCTGGAAGACCAAGCTAAACGTTCTTCTTTTCGAAAACTCGTTCCCGAATACCACAAGTTTGTTTCTGATATCACTGAGAGGAAAATGTACATCAAGACACATACATTTCTGAACTGAACCCTTTCGCTGGCAGTGGAGGAGAAGACTATGGACCACTATGACTCCCGCGCGTCCAGACTCATTGCCTTCGTACGGAACTCGTACCAGGAGGGCAACGCAATGCGCAAACATTTCTCGCTAGACATCATTAATGCAATCGAGGGGATGTTCAGCAATCCATCCTAACAATCCCCTCTGCAGCAGTTGCACTCTTTACTCTACGGCCTGCTCTTCAGTCCCCTTCATGATCACAATGACAGTGTAGTTGTCTTTGTACTTTTTAATCTGTGATTGCAGGGGACGGTGGCAAGACTTTTCGCTTCCCAAATGCGAGTGATATGCCACCCATTATGGCAGCAATTACGCATTTCGCCCGCTGCGTCGTCGTGATAGACGTCTAAAAGTGCCGTGACAAAGACACTACTTTAGGCTGGGACAACATAAACAAGGCTACCGGCTCAAACACAGACAATGGTATACGTTTCGTCCTGTACTGTCTATCTGTTTGTCACTGCCTCCGAGACGGCGAAAATGTCAAGACAGGCTTCACCCTATGCCCAAAGCATGAGCTTCGTGGCATTGTTGATGGGGTGGAGTTGTCCGTGCTCCAGCTTGGCCGCAAGTCGAAAGGGTTCCAACGGAAGGCGTGTATTCTTCTCGATAGCCACCTGTTGAATGGTTTGAAGATTACTCTACACTTCTGGTATTCCTGTATAGAGATGCAGGACAGCCTCATCGCCTTGACGCCTTCCTACTGGTTTGGTTCGCACTATGCAAACAAACATGTGACTGAATTCTGGTCGGGCAAACTTCTAGAGTAGTACTTTCACGTGCTCGGTGGACACGTGGACAAGCTTTTGGGTTGTTTGACATACTTTCAAAGTTTCGGTTGGTTTTGGGGGTTTGACTTAGAGGTTCTAATTGACGATCTGTCTGCGTCAGGTTGGGGGCTCCGGTGGTTAGTCGGTTGTTGTGCCTGCCTCTCCAACTCCCCGTAGCTCCGGATCGGGACCTTTATAGAACTCTAGAATTTGAGTACTCTTCAGGTTGAATAGCGTAGACTACAATAGAAATAAACTTTCCCATTAAAATTCTCACTACATGACCCCATCTGGCTACATCTTTGCTTTCCCTCCATCTTGGCGTGGTCGTCCTCGCCTGCAGGATCCCCTAAGAATCCCGCTAAGGCTGACCGGGTCGTCCTCGGGGACTCTTTCTTGCTATAGAGTCCCCATTCTGCTGGCGAAGAGGACGACTTCACGGTCGGGGTGAGCACTGTAGTGCACGTGTAAATTACTGTACGCGTCACATACATCGTCACCGTCCCGCTCAGCTCCTGTTTACAGTCTGTCAAGGAGCTGAGCCGGAACCTAATCTTACAACTGCTCCCTTTTCAAACGATTATTCGTCCGCGAATAAGTGATCATTGTACGTTTGCATGAGTTGTTGTGTGATTGCAGGGTCATCCTTGTCTATCCATGTATCGTCAAATGGATTGGTGTTCCTGAAGTGCACAAGGAACTGTACTTGTCCGTCGTATATGCGGTGAGTGATGATTCTTTCAATGAGTTTCTTGTCTGCGGTTGTATGGATCTTGAACTTGGTGGGTTCTTGTTGTCTGTTCGGGTCTTCTTGGTATGGTTTCAAAAGCGATATTTGAAATTTTGGATGAATATTTCGGTATTGAAATGGTAGTTCTAATCGGTATGCAGTTCCACTTGCTAGGACTTCCAATACTGTGAATGGTCCGATGTATTTCGGAGCGAACTTCTTGGTTCTCCCTGGATTGATTGGTAGATTCTTGGTTGTTAGCATAACTTTGTCGCCTTTCTTGAATGTAAATTGTTTTCGATGTTTATTAATTGTGTCGGCGCTTCTTGCGTTGGCTTGGTTGATTGATTCTTTTGCGAGTTTAGTTGCAGTGTCGAGTTCCTGAAGAAAACGATCTGCAGAGGTGTTTCTTGAGTGCATGTTTTCGTTTATATCTGAATGAATCATATCAGATATTGCGAAAGGGTGTTGACCGTACTCTAAAAAGAATGGTGTTTGCCGAATAGTATCGTTGACATGATTGTTGTATGCAAATTCTACTCCTGGTAAATAATTTTCCCAGTCTTTCTGAGTGTAGGTTACATAACAGCGTAGCATTTCCTGAAGTGTGCGAAATGCTCTTTCAGACTGTCCATCAGTCTGTGGGTGAAATCCTGTTGAGAAGTTAAGTTTAACTTGAAGCATTTTCATAAGTTCAGTCCAAAAGGACCCTGTGAATCTTGTATCTCGATCTGATATTATTTTTGGCAGTAGTCCATGTTGTTTGTAGATTTCTTTGTAGAACGTTGTTGCTATGGTTTTGGCGCTGTTGTCTGATCCAAGTGGTATAAAGTGTGTTCGTTTTTGATAGTTTATCTACAACGACCATAATTGCGGTTTTGCCGTCCATCGTTTTAGGTAAATCGAATATGAAGTCCATTGAAATGACGTCCCATTTCTTAGTTGGAGGTAGAAACGGTCTTAGGTTTCCAAGTTGGTTCTGAGTTGAGCTCTTTGCCTCTTGGCATTTAAGGTATTTTCACGTAATTGTGGATATCTTTCTTCATAGTTGGCCAACAGTAATCCCTTGATATAAGTGAAGTCGTTTTATTACTTCCTCTATGCGATCCAAAATATTGATTCGTGGTTATCTTGCAATGTAGTCTTTCGGAGTTCTCCTTTTGGGATGCATAGCCTTTTTTCGAAATACAACTGTTGTCCCGTTTTTGTATAGACTCTACTGGATGCTGGAATTTTTCTTTGAACGATTCGTCGTTCTCATAGTCTTCTTGTAGATTCCGTAATGTTTCTTGGCTTACATTCACCATTGTGAATGCCATTAACTGTTTTACTATATTTGATGATGTATGATGTACTTCTCTATATTGTCGTGATAGTGCATCAGCTACGACGTTTGATTTTCCCTTGATGTAATCAATAGAGTAGTCGAATTCTTGCATGAATTCAACCCATCTTGCTTGTCTTCTAGATAAAGTTTTCTGTGTATCCAGATATTTTAACGGATGATGATCAGTCATGATCTTAAATTTAGAACCATGTAAGTATGGTCTCCACGTATGCAGGGCGTAGATGATAGCTGACAGCTCTCGCTCATGCGTACTGTATCCTTGCTCTGCTGGGTTCAGTTTTCTAGAAGTGTATGCCACAGGACGACATCCGGATTCGTCGGTTTGGGTCAGTACCGCTCCGGCACCTGTTCGAGATGCCTCTGCAGTTAGTTGATATGGCAGATTTGGATCTGCGCATCTTAGCACTGGTGCGTCTGATAATCGCTGCTTTAGCTCCTGAAATGCTAAGGCTTGCGGCTTTTCCCATTTGAAGCGATTATTTTTTCGAGTAAGATTTGAAAGAGGGGTCGCAATTGTTGCGAAATCTTTTACAAAACTTCTGTAGTAATTACAAAGTCCTAGAAGCTTGGCACTTGTGTTGCGTTTTGTGGCGCTTTCCAGTTTTTCACTGCTTCAATTTTTTTTGGGTTTACTTGAATACCGTCTTTGCTAATGATGTGTCCTAGGTATTCAATGTTTTGAGAGAGAAATTCACATTTTCATAGCTTCCCAAACAGCTTGTGTTCTCTCAATACGTCTAATACTGTTTTGAGGCGTTTCACGTGCCCTTCTTTCGTTTTGCTGTAAACAAGTATATTGTCGAGATATACAAGAACAAATTTGTCTAAAAAGAGCCTAAATATGTTGTTCATTAATGTTTGAAAACATCCAGGTGCTCCCGTTAGGCCCAATGGAGTGACCAAGTATTCCTATTGTCCGTACCTCGTCCTAAAAGCAGTTCTTTCTATGTCTGAGTCTTTCAGCCTTATTTGATGATATCCAGAACTAAGATCCAGCGTCGAGAAGTATTTAGCTCCACCGACTTGATCCCATACTGCATCAATTCTTGGTAATGGAACCTGATTTTTTATCGTTTGTTTGTTCAATGCTCTGCAATCTATACACATCCGGAGACTTCCATCTTTTTTAGGTGTAAATAGTACTGGACTTCCCCAAGGGCTTATGCTTGGTCTGACAAATCCTAGGGATAGAGCCTCCTCAATCTGTTTTTTCATTTTTTCAAGTTCTTTTCTTGAGAGCTTATAGATTAGGCCCATCTTGGGTTTTGCATCTTTCTCCAAATCTACATCTCCGCTACTAACTATGCCAAATTCTCGACATCGTCGCAAACCTCATCACGTATCGGAACGACAAACATCTACCGCTTTTCCCTGTGCTACCCAGGCTTCTCCCTCTCCTACCCAGTACGAGCCCCTCCCAAGTCTTAATTCGTAGAAATGTTTAGGTATATGCAACGTTTCGTACTCCCTGACCTCTCTCTCTTTTCCTCTTCTCTTCTTCCTCAGCGTTTCGTATCCCCGAAACCACCCCTCGTCGTTCATACCTCTCCCCTCTAATGTTTCCCGTTGTCTGCTGACTTCGAGCGCGATGACTACGCCTTCGCATGCCGCCGCTTTCATGAGCCACGAGCCTCAGGTGCCATTGTATCCCGCACTTAGGACGTTGTCTGTTGGCTTCTATTCAGTTCCTCTCATGCTTGTGTGTCTGCATTGCAAGAGTGGCGCTCCCAGCGTTAGAGCCTTGGGGGAGCACTTGCGCAACGTGCACGAACTCTCTCCGCCACTGGCGACAGAGATGGCCTCTGCAACTGAACAAGCTCTTACGCTCCATCGAGATGCCGTTTCCGATTCTTCGGTGAGAGAGGAATATCTTCAAGCCCCGCGGTGCCTACTGGAATCAGACATACCTTTATCGTTGAAGGTCTTCCCACCTTTGCACGGCTTCTCAACACGACATGCGTTTTCTGCCCATTTTTTGTTTCCTCTTATACGAGCCCGCATCATTTTCGAAAGCACTACAACGAAGCCCACTCACCCCAAGCCATGGCTGCAAAGTCGGGTACTGATGTTGACTCCATCATCCGACGCGGCGGTATTCGAGCTCAATCCCTCTCTTCCGGAGCGCTGGAAAGTACTTTCCCGTTACAAACGAGGAACCAATCGGCGAAATCGTTTCCGTCACCGGAGTGGTCACGAAACTTGCTCAGTCGCCACCGTCGCATGACGCCTTTATAGGGACACAAAACGTTTCCAACCCACCTACGGCGTCTCCCAAATCAATGGATACGGCGTCTGATTCAACATTGCGACCCCTCCACCCTTCTTTCATTCACCTCCAGCCCAAGGCGGCAGCAGTTTTAACACGCCTCACATCGACTGCATCTGCCACAACAGCAGCTCGCTTTGGTCTCCTCGATGAGAAAGATGATGAAGATACCGGAATCTCCCGCAGAAACACTTTCATGTCCATTACGGAGTTCGACGACTCGCTTCGGTCTCTTTCCCTCACGCCTGAGAAGGCTGCGTATCTCACCGGAGCTCTTCGCACCCCTGCAGATGACAGGCACTTGACTATGCTGGGAAATGGCATCTACCTTTATTTCGAAAGCTTGAGAGACGTCGTCAGGAATCTCACACACGGCTTTCGTCAGGCCATCAATCTCCATGGCACTGCGCCTTTCCGAAGAATTCAGCCGAAACCGGAGCGCAAGTACGCAGCAAAGTGGCCCGCCTTCTCCTGTTTGCGCATCGTACCGTTGGAAAATGCTTCTCCCGCCACACCGTTGGAAAATGCGTCTCCCGCCACATCAGCAGTAACGCTGTTGAAGCACTATTCCAAGAGCTCAGTCGACAGAGGCATACAATCCATTCGTTGTCTTCAACTCTGCATGCCTGCCTTCATCATGCCTTATCGAGCTTGCTTCTCGTCCGATTCAGACACGTTGACCTTTTAACATGCTTTGCTGTCCGTAACTTCGTCGTTGCTGCGTCATGCAGCATGGACGGCCCGTGGTCGTTGACGAATCTCTTTACACATACCGCTCCACAAACGATTTGGGCCGTTCGTTCAGGTTGGCAGACGCCAGCGATGTAAGTCATCTTTTGGGCGCTCTTTAGTGTGCCGTCTCCATGACCGCATCCCATGAGTTACATCATCTTTCCATCCGCCAAGAATCTGCCGATGATCCCAGTAGAACTGCAGACAACACTCCGGTAAAAGAAGATCCAGCCTCGACAATCATTGCAAAGGTTGAACAAAAGGCCAACACGGCAACAACTTTTATTCGAAAGACTTTGGACATCGCCATGTCCATCACCAAGCGGGAGGAGGTTCCCCCGTCTTTCGAAGTCCGCTCCATACATAAGCCCGATCCATGCAGAATTATCAAGTCTCACCACTTGTCAATGCCCCTTCTCGGCACGATTATTAGGGGATTGCATTCCAAGTTTGACAAAATATGGACGGAAGACCTGCTCATCGGGTCTGCTCTTCCAGATGGTTTTGTTTCAACTGTAAACTCCCTGCATGACGACCCCTCAAACCGTACAGCCGGCTTTTCTTTTCTCCCCTCGCTCACACACCATGCGTCTTGGGTTAAGTCGAATCTTGTACACCTTCTCCAAGCCCTTCGAAATCCGGGTGAAGATTTCATTGCTCGGTTCCCTTGTGTTCTCGCCTCAACTACTGCACCAAAACAGCCTAGTGAAAATGAACACTCCGACAGGTCCTCGTCCGGCCCATCCGTGGCCACCTCAAAAATTCGCTTCGTTCAAGTCGCTGAATATGTGGCGCACAAAGGTCATTCGCTTCCTGTCAAATTGTCAGCTGATACAAGAGCTGTCATTGTGCATGATACATTTTTCATCCGGCTCTCCTGGGAGCGCTACTGAGATACGAACGTTCCGCATCCATACCTGAGAAGGTCGCATGCGAAATTTATTCATCGGACAACATTCCGATGTTACACTTCATCCTGGTTACTCCAAATCACGTGCCGCATTAGGCTACATTCGCCTTCTATACCGCTTTCCGGACCGGCAGTCGTCTTTCCGATTGCTATCTTACTTGGCAGTCATTTGCCCTCTCGAGTGTGAGATGATCAGAGCTCTCCAAAGTGATGCTGAGATGAAGTTGCACTGGGACTTTCTCTTTGCTGACCAGGGCAAGCTTTTTACACCCACGAGAATTAGAAACGTCATTGCCTCTACTCTCCAGTCCCACAATAAAAATGATGGTTAAATATCGTTAAGCGATGGGACCAGTTTTCACGTGCCTCGTGGACACGTGGACTGGTTTTGGAAGGTTTGGACTTACTTTCGAAAATTCTTTGCGATGCACGCATCGCGAGTCCTAGACGTTTCCGGGGAAAGAAAAAGGAAACAAAAATAAAGGTTTCTATTGCAATTCCTGAAAAATATTGAATACATTACAGTATTGGGGTGTGACTGTACAGTATAAACCTTTCAGGCGGGTTGGCACCAAGGCTTCGGTTCAACTTATGACCTGAACAGTATCCAAGGGTACACCTCTGTGAACAGCCGTGCGGACAGCCCCACCCCGTTCCCCTCACAAAGAGAAGTGAGAAAAAAAGAAACAAAAAAGAAAAATTTATTACAGAAAAAAAAGTTCAGCACCACCCCGTTCCCCTCACACCCCGTTCCGCCCAAAAAAGAAACAGAAAAGAGAAGTTTATTACAGAAAAGAAATTCAGCACCACCCCGTTCCCCTCACACTCCGTTCCCCTCATATAGAGGAGTGAACACGTGTACTTTACTACTTTACAGAACAGAAAAGTTCAGCACCACCTCGTTCCCCTCATAAAGAGAAGTGAACACGTGTACTTTACTACTTTACAAAAAAGTTCAGCACCACCCCGTTCCCCTCACCCCCCGTTCCCCTCGCGGCTGCGCGGCTGCTTGGCGTGTGTGTCGGCTCAGGGGCGGGGGCCTGGCGTGGGTGTCGGCTTGGCGGCGGGGGCTTGAAGTGGATGTTGACGCCAGGGCAGGAGCTTGTCGTCAGTGTCGGCTTGGCGGCGCGGGATTGGCGTGGATGTTGGCGCCGCAGCAGGAGCTTGGCGTTAGTGTCGGCTTGGCGGTGGGGGCCTGGCGTGGATGTTAGCTCCGCGGCGGTAGCCGGGCGTGTGTGTCGGCTTGGCGGCCGGGGCTTGGTACGGGTGCCGGCTTGGCGGCGGTGGCTGGGGGTGTATGTTGGCGCCGCGGCGGCAGCTTGGCGTGGGTATCGGCTTAACGCCAGGGGCTTGACGTGGATGTTGGCGGCGCGGCGGGAGCTTGTCGTTGGTGTCGGCTTGACGGCGAGGGCTTGGTGTGGAGGTTGGCGCCGCGGCGGGGGCTTGCCGTGTGTGTAGGCTCGGCGGTGGGAGCCTGGCGTGGGTGTCGGCTTGGCGGCGGGGGCCTGACGTGGATGTTGGGGCGGCGGCGGCGGCTTGGCGTTAGTGTCGGCTTGACGGCGAGGGCTTGGTGTGTATGTTAGCGCCACGGCAGCTGCTTGGCGTGAGTGTCAGCTTAGGCGGGGCTTGACGTGGATGTTGGCGCCGCGACGGCGGCTTGTTGTTGGTGTCGGCTGGGGGGCGGGGGCTTGGCGTAGGTGTCGGCTTGGCGGCGGGGGCTGGACGTGGATGGTGGCGCCAGGGCAGCAGCTTGGCGTTAGTGTCGGCTTGGCGGCGGGGGCTTGACGTGGATGTTGGTGCCGCGGCGGGGGCTTGCTGTTGTTGTGGCCTTGACGGCGGGTTATTGGCGTGGGTGTCGGCGCCGCTGCAGCGGCTTGCTGTGTGTTTGCTTGGCGGGTGGGGCTTGGCGTGGATGTCGGCTTGGCGGCGAGGGCTTGATATGGATGTTGGCACCGCGGCAGCAGCCTGGCGTTTGTATGGGCTTAGCGGCGGGGGCTTGGCGTGGATGTTGGCGCCGCGGCAAGAGCTTGGCGTGTGTGTCGGCTTGGCGGCGGGGGCTTGGTGTCGGTGTCGGGTTGGAGGGGGGGGTATTGGCATGGATGTCGGCGCGGCGGCTCTGTAGGCTGTGAGATGTGTCTTGCCAGATTCGTCGCAGATGTTTATGTGGTAGTTGTTTCTTGTCGCCACAAGAGTTCACGTGGAAGCTTCTCGAAAGCGCTCAGAACCTACCCTTCTGAGGGTGTCTCGGCCAAAGTGTACGTTTGGAGCATGTTCTGCGTTTCGCGAGCCTTCGTGAAACGTTATTTCCGATTAAAATACGGCTTTTTGGTCGTGCTTCCATTCCTTTCGTGTCCTTTCGTGAACACCCGAACTGCCCGTTCGAATAACTGGTCCTTAGGTGATCACTCAAAAACTTTTGCCCCTTCCCAGCGAGCAACGGATCAAAATCTTCGTCAGTGTGCGAGCGACCATCACGACTAGCTGTCATCGAAGCCCTCGTGAACCGAAGAAGTTCCTCAATTTGATCACGAATTACGTCCTCCCCTTCCGAATCGGCATCGCTTCGAGGAGATTCTGCATTACCGAGGGCTGCGTGCAAAGTCATATCCTCCAAGGATCGCATATTTATCATAACTTCTTATACGTCCCACATTGAGCCTGCGAGAAGGGTACAGTATAAACCTTTCGGGCGGGTTGGCGCCAAGACTTCGGTTCAAGTTATGACCTGAACACTACCAAGTGGTACCCTTCTGCGAACAGCCGTGCGGACAGCACCACCCCGTTCCCCTCATAAAGAGAAGTGAACCCGTGTACTTTACTACTTTACAGAAAAGTTCAGCACCACCCCGTTCCCCTCACACCCCGTTCCCCTCACAAGGAGAAGTGAACACGTGTACTTTACAGAAAAAAGTGAACACGTGTAATAACGAGTCCCCTATTTTCTTGCTTACACCTAGACTAACGTCTAGGAATTCGGGAGTTGCCGGAAAATCGCAATATCCTAAAATCCCAATAACCGTTAAACCGAATATCCGAATATCTCCTATTCCCATTATTTGCTAATTCGAATATCTCCTAATCCGAATATCTGCTAGTCCCACCAACCTTATATCCGTTAATCCGCTACGACCACTTTCACCTACTATCCTACTTCCTTACTACTATAACCGAATATATATAATATAAAAGAAATAACCCCTTTGAGAAAACATGAGATCTCATCTAGGAAGCAGGGCTGGACCCCAACGGCTTGTCGCGATGCTTGGTAGGAGAGCAGTCTGGCCTCCGCCGGGTCCACGTCAATGAGCACTTTTGTGAGTATGCAAGTTGAACTCAAATCCGGATCTTTGAAGGCCGTCATGATCCCTTGCACGTGGTGACGGCCGTCGATAAAGTTGATGTCCCGAAGGACATCTATTTGCCCATCGATGCAGTTAAGAACGAAAAAGAACGGCATGGACGAGAAAATTGCCTTTCCAAGGTTCCAAACCTTCCCTGTATTAGTTGAAGGGACTTTGGTCAGATATTGGACATGTCGTGAAGGGATGCTGGCGATGAAATCTCCGCTCTTGGATGGGTCGAATCCATACTTGCACATATCGGCTGCAATGATCTTCACAGCTGCGTCATCGATTGGGCGAAGGCCAATATCAACATTGTACGCGCTGATAACGGTTAGTTGTTGCATAGTGAAAAGAGCACTGGATACGTCCATTGCGATTTGCGAAGCGAGATCCGGAGAGTAGAGACAGGGTAGGGGTTGTACACAGAAGTTACAGTGCAAAAAAGCAGTTGACCAAGCCAGTCCTGCATCTGCTCCACTCTTGAAATTCAACCTGCTGAACCCGTAACATACGAGACTGAAAGATGGATGCGCCGTGAATTCAAACAAAAATTTGAATATACTTTTGTACACACGTGTGATACTGACCGTTTGTGACAGGGGTCATCTTTATGAGTCTTTACGATTCCAAAATCTGTGCTGTTTCTCTAAACGGAAACGTTCACGCTACCTGTTGCACTCTTTGCCTGCAGTTAGCTGGGATGCTACTTGTCCTACCTACGTCGACTTTCGGAAGCAATGTGTCTCTAAAATGGCACAAAGTTTAGAGTCATGGACAAGTCTCCACATTGACCGGGTGCCTTGGCATGACTCTTTGACGCAATGGCGGTATTTGTCATAAACTTTCCGCACACCAACCCCAGCGATGAAACTCAATTCCAGTCTCAATCGCGGTAACTTGGATGCAGGCAATGTCTTGAAAGCGATTTCAGTCTCGAACAGTAGTCGGTCACAGTCCTTAACCTTTACTTTCTTAGTAGTCTTCCCGTTTCTTGTTTGCCTTACATCTGGATACTCAGCTGCCTGCCAAGGTCTTTTCCAGACGTCCACCGGGTACTGAAATACATTTCGGACATTTGCAAAATTTTCTGTGAACGTCAGTGGCTCTGCCAGAGTTTTAATTCTGCCCCCTACAGATATTACTGCCAATCTTTCATTGTGAACTTCTCGCCGGATCCGTATGAGAAATTGAAGAATACGATGATCCCTATGTACGTTGTGACCAGTTGCTCTTTTGACGAGTTCATATTTTTGGCAACCACAGTGGGGAAGGCATCCTCATCAAGATGAGAAAATATTTCTTTCTCACGATACTTTTTCATGAGCATCGTCGCGTAGCTGCTGCGCAGAGCCATCACCGTCACGTTTGTCATTTCGGGGTACTGCACATTGAGAAATCTTTTCAGAGTTCGAGTGACCTGGGCACTGATGAGCTCCTCACCAGTTTCCGTGTGGAGAATCGAAAGGTTTTTCGGAACCCTCATGCTCTTCGACGTCTGCACGGCGCGTCACAATTCCCCTCATGTGCTTTAAGTGGAACTGAAGATATTTCAGCACAATTGGAGGGACAAGGAGGTGAGGCATATCAAGTGATCTCTGCGTCTTCTCGCAAAGCGTTCGCAGCTCAAAATACATTCTTCTCCCTGTCTCGGCTTGTCTGCCCTCCAGCTTGTTGTCGGACGGGCACGGCATCTGCGCATACACCTGGGGTCGATGACCCGCGGCGGAGGAAAGAACGAGAAGGAGGAAGTTAATGAATCACTTGTTTGTGACCCCTCGTTGCGAAAGAAGCTTCCTCGCTTCTCTTTTTCCATCCCGGCTCTTGACAACCTCGTGCGCCTCCATTATCCCGTCCAATGCTTTCCGCGTGAGTTCCGTGCACCTGGAAAAATCCCCAGGCGTGAAAATCCTTCCCTCTGCAATTCTGTCGTCTATCTGCTTTTTCCTGGTAGCCATTCTTCGTCGACGAAGAATTTCAACATGCAGAAGGCGCTCGGATCCGAGCGCCTTCTGCATGTTGAATTTTTTTTGCAGCTTCACCCTTGACCACTCCGCTTCGGCATACATGTGTGGGACTTTATCCATGAAGTATAGTTTAGAATGCTCTGCAAGCTTTCTTAAATGCAGAGCCTTCGTCATTACTGTAGTGCACTGAGTTCTGGAGTCATAATGACTCAGAAAAAGATCGAGCGTGTCACGATCAGTGACAGCTCGAAAGAGCCGTCCTGGTTCGTAGAGATCGAGGAGATTAGCGTGGCCGCAAACCACGGCCAAGCGTAAGAACTGGCCTGCGACGGTCAAGAGCTTGAGGAAACTACTGTAGCTTCCCCCATTTCCCACTTTGCAATCATATTCT
>NW_005179197.1:85757-105526 GCF_000350225.1 Chondrus crispus
TGAGGAAAGGAGTAAAAGTAGGGTTGTATTTTTTAAGTTTTATCATGAGAAAGGTGAAAAAGGAGAACCCGACTTGCAGGTCTTGCTTCCAGTTGGCCTGTATTGACCCTTGATCTCTGATAAAATACGAAGTTAAAAATATTGCTTGTGCGCCGCGCCTATAATCACACAGCGCAAAAATTAAATTTTGCGCACTGACATTTTATTGGCTGTGCGCCGCTGTCGGCAAAATTTGGGCCAGAAATGGGCAACAGCAATGTGATGAATCCAGCGCAAGTGGGGGACCCGCGTGTAAATCGGCCTAAAACGTATCGTCCCACAGGAAAATTGGCGCCTTCAAAATCACTCAGAATGATACGTTTTGAGCCATATACCGTAGTCACTACCGAAATCCCACATACGACGATTGAGGCCCGGACGATACGGTTTTTGTCAATACGTATCAATCCTGGCATATGCCCAAAAACGTATCGTCCTGCGGGAACTGACGACGGAACTACACATAGAACAATAAAATGCGACGCCTTATTTCGTAGTTCGTACGTGCGCATTGCGACGCAGTGGGTCTAATATGAGGCCCTGCCACTAAATCTGCCTGCTGTAATATGGCCCCAGCACGATACGTTTTGGGCATCTGACAAACTTGCCAGGCGCCGGACACGGTAGGTGATAAAATATGAAGTTAAAAATATTGCCTGTGCGCCGTGCCTATAATCGCACAGCGCAAAAATTAAATTTTGCGCACTGAAATTTTATTGGCTGTGCGCCGCCGTCGGCAAAATTTGGGCCAGAAATGGGCAACAGCAACGTGACGAATCCAGCGCGTATGATGGTGCCGCCATGTAGATCGGCCTAAAACCGTATCGTCCCACCGGAAAATTGGCGCCTTCAAAATCACCCAGAATGATACGTTTTGAGCCATGTACCGTAGTCAGTACCGAAATCCCACATACAACGATTGAGGCCCGGACGATACGGTCTTTGTCATTACGTTTAGCGGTGCGCAGGGTTATTAAAATGAACAGAGTGACTTACTTGTGTTGAATGGTTTTGCAAAGCGGTTCTTAAGTTGGACACACTTGGGGTTGCAGGTTGGGTGCCTCTCAGGGTTAGTGAGTGGTTGTGCCTGGCCCCTTTTGCTTTCCCCATCCGAACGCCGCGCCTTTTATAGAAATCGTAGCTGAAACTTAGAACGATACAGTACCTGCTAGACTATAATAAACTATCCTTTCACTCTACAACTAATCTCCATACAATCGCTTATGTCCTTGCCTTCAATCTCCCCGACCATCCTCTTTAGTACTAGTGGATACTGTACTCCTCCTTTGACAATTCTTTTAGGTATGGCATAGAAATTATGTTGTAGTTCTATGCTATCGTTTTAAAGAATGGAGGAGCCAGTCCATTCGGGAAGGACACGCGCAGTATGTTTATGCAAAGTAAAATTACAAAGACATACATACTGTGGTTGTCCTTCAACCGTTACAACTCCTCCCCCTTTAAGATGGTTATTCGTCCTCGAATATGCTTGGAGGTGGGTAGTAGGTGATGGAGTCGAAGTAACGTTGAATAGAAGGCTTGTGGCTTGGAAGGTCTTGTTCGTCAAACCATTTGTGTTGAAGTATGTTTCCTGAGTTTTCTGATACTAAGAAATGGATAGCGTCTTGAGTGTTGCGGTTGGAAATGATGTCAATTGTAGGAGGCATCTTGTCTTCGGTCTGAAATGTAGACTCGCGACCGATAGTTCTTTTATGTTGATTTTTGTATTGTCATCGATTGTATTGCTGTGCGCTGCAAAAAATTTTGCTATACTTTTCAACCAGCTTCGGGCATTTGTACTGTTGAACTTTTCAGGTTTTCCACTTTTTAACAAAAGGCTATTGCTATTGCTATTCGTGGTATTTACGTTAGAAATCGATTGGATGGCGATAGCAACAGCTTGATTTGTCTGAGCTATTTGCTCCTGTAATGACTGATTAGCTTGAGCTAATTGCTGGCGGAGAGAGCTGATCTCAGTTTGCATTTGGATTATTGAATCTGGCTCCATAGTGTACAGTAGATAATTTTGAAATTTTCAAACAAGGCAATTTTTTAATGCAAAATTTCTACTGTAGTCAATACCTCCAAATTGAACGTTTGGAGTATTTCATGAAGTGCCCCAAGGTCTTCGATAGTACACCGGGGTTCGTTTTCCTCGGTTTAGTAACCTTGGTCCAACGTCCAATCACGCCCTTGCTCGATGCCAAGTGTACTAGTCGATGTAGTTCCTTGACACGGCGGCGGTGCTCGTCTTCAACCTTATGCCCGTTGAACAATAAGGCGTTCCTATAGTCCGTATGATATAAATCGCACTTTATTGTAAGGATATTAGAGTGCTCGCGGTTAAGGTTTTCCACAGCAGGGCCAAATCCACGGCTTAGAATGAGGTGCCTTATATGGGACTCAGACTGGTTGTGCTCCGGCCACGATTGGTTGTACGGCTTGTTAAGTTGACAAGTGGAGCACTTCTCTCCATTTGGTCCTGCGTTAGCCGACGGTAGCTCGAAGGTAGCCCCACGGTCGAGCTCACCCTTTTCCAGAGCAATATTAAAAGTAACTCTTTTTCAGCGGGCAGCGGTGGTGCACTCTTGTTAGCCGAGGTAGATTGGCTTTGAGCTTGAATTTCGCCTTGTTTTTCGACGATAATGGGCTCCGGCTCGCTATTGGTGCTGCCTGTGCCACGTGCGGAATCTGCGCTGTTGGTGTTGATTTCGCACACCGCAAAATGTTTGGTAAAAAATAGGGTTTGATCGATTTGGCGATGCTACCACTTTTTGCGGTGCGCAGGGGTATTGAAATGAACAGCGTGACTTACTTGTGTTGAATGGTTTTGCAAAGCGGTTCTTAAGTTGGACACACTTGGGGTTGCAGGTTGGGTGCCTCTCAGGGTTAGTGAGTGGTTGTGCCTGGCCCCTTTTGCTTTCCCCATCCGAACGCCGCGCCTTTTATAGAAATCGTAGCTGAAACTTAGAACGATACAGTACCTGCTAGACTATAATAAACTATCCTTTCACTCTACAACTAATCTCCATACAATCGCTTATGTCCTTGCCTTCAATCTCCCCGACCATCCTCTTTAGTACTAGTGGATACTGTACTCCTCCTTTGACAATTCTTTTAGGTATGGCATAGAAATTATGTTGTAGTTCTATGCTATCGTTTTAAAGAATGGAGGAGCCAGTCCATTCGGGAAGGACACGCGCAGTATGTTTATGCAAAGTAAAATTACAAAGACATACATACTGTGGTTGTCCTTCAACCGTTACAACTCCTCCCCCTTTAAGATGGTTATTCGTCCTCGAATATGCTTGGAGGTGGGTAGTAGGTGATGGAGTCGAAGTAACGTTGAATAGAAGGCTTGTGGCTTGGAAGGTCTTGTTCGTCAAACCATTTGTGTTGAAGTATGTTTCCTGAGTTTTCTGATACTAAGAAATGGATAGCGTCTTGAGTGTTGCGGTTGGAAATGATGTCAATTGTAGGAGGCATCTTGTCTTCGGTCTGAAATGTAGACTCGCGACCGATAGTTCTTTTATGTTGATTTTTGTATTGTCATCGATTGTATTGCTGTGCGCTGCAAAAAATTTTGCTATACTTTTCAACCAGCTTCGGGCATTTGTACTGTTGAACTTTTCAGGTTTTCCACTTTTTAACAAAAGGCTATTGCTATTGCTATTCGTGGTATTTACGTTAGAAATCGATTGGATGGCGATAGCAACAGCTTGATTTGTCTGAGCTATTTGCTCCTGTAATGACTGATTAGCTTGAGCTAATTGCTGGCGGAGAGAGCTGATCTCAGTTTGCATTTGGATTATTGAATCTGGCTCCATAGTGTACAGTAGATAATTTTGAAATTTTCAAACAAGGCAATTTTTTAATGCAAAATTTCTACTGTAGTCAATACCTCCAAATTGAACGTTTGGAGTATTTCATGAAGTGCCCCAAGGTCTTCGATAGTACACCGGGGTTCGTTTTCCTCGGTTTAGTAACCTTGGTCCAACGTCCAATCACGCCCTTGCTCGATGCCAAGTGTACTAGTCGATGTAGTTCCTTGACACGGCGGCGGTGCTCGTCTTCAACCTTATGCCCGTTGAACAATAAGGCGTTCCTATAGTCCGTATGATATAAATCGCACTTTATTGTAAGGATATTAGAGTGCTCGCGGTTAAGGTTTTCCACAGCAGGGCCAAATCCACGGCTTAGAATGAGGTGCCTTATATGGGACTCAGACTGGTTGTGCTCCGGCCACGATTGGTTGTACGGCTTGTTAAGTTGACAAGTGGAGCACTTCTCTCCATTTGGTCCTGCGTTAGCCGACGGTAGCTCGAAGGTAGCCCCACGGTCGAGCTCACCCTTTTCCAGAGCAATATTAAAAGTAACTCTTTTTCAGCGGGCAGCGGTGGTGCACTCTTGTTAGCCGAGGTAGATTGGCTCTGAGCTTGAATTTCGCCTTGTTTTTCGACGATAATGGGCTCCGGCTCGCTATTGGTGCTGCCTGTGCCACGTGCGGAATCTGCGCTGTTGGTGTTGATTTCGCACACCGCAAAATGTTTGGTAAAAAATAGGGTTTGATCGATTTGGCGATGCTACCACTTTTTGCGGTGCGCAGGGGTATTGAAATGAACAGCGTGACTTACTTGTGTTGAATGGTTTTGCAAAGCGGTTCTTAAGTTGGACACACTTGGGGTTGCAGGTTGGGTGCCTCTCAGGGTTAGTGAGTGGTTGTGCCTGGCCCCTTTTGCTTTCCCCATCCGAACGCCGCGCCTTTTATAGAAATCGTAGCTGAAACTTAGAACGATACAGTACCTGCTAGACTATAATAAACTATCCTTTCACTCTACAACTAATCTCCATACAATCGCTTATGTCCTTGCCTTCAATCTCCCCGACCATCCTCTTTAGTACTAGTGGATACTGTACTCCTCCTTTGACAATTCTTTTAGGTATGGCATAGAAATTATGTTGTAGTTCTATGCTATCGTTTTAAAGAATGGAGGAGCCAGTCCATTCGGGAAGGACACGCGCAGTATGTTTATGCAAAGTAAAATTACAAAGACATACATACTGTGCTTGTCCTTCAACCGTTACATTACGTATCGATCCTGCCATATGCCCAAAAACGTATCGTCCTGCGGGAACTGACGACGGAACTACACATAGAACAATAAAATGCGACGCCTTATTTCGTAGTTCGTACGTGCGCATTGCGACGCAGTGGGTCTAATATGAGGCCCTGCCACTAAATCTGCCTGCTGTAATATGGCCCCAGCACGATACGTTTTGGGCATCTGACAAGCTTGCCAGGCACCGGACACGGTAGGTGATAAAATATGAAGTTAAAAATATTGCCTGTGCGCCGCGCCTATAATCACACAGCGCAAAAATTAAATTTTGCGCACTGAAATTTTATTGGCTGTGCGCCGCCGTCAGCAAAATTTGGGCCAGAAATGGGCAACAGCAATGTGGCGAATCTAGCGCGTATGATGGTGCCGCCGTGTAAATCGGCCTAAAACCGTATCGTCTCACTGGAAAATTGGCGCCTTCAAAATCACCCAGAACGATACATTTTGAGCCACACAGGAAGGTCAGATTTATGATAAATTTAATTAAAGCAATGATGTTGCTATTTTGGGGCAAGAAATGCTAGATTCTGCCAGCAATGAACGGTGGCCCGTGGGTCATTGGTTCGCGGGCAGCCATATTTTGCCAGCATTTTGGGCCGTTCCCATTCAGCACGGGGTTATTTCTTTTATATTATATATATTCGGTTATAGTCGTAAGGGAGTAGGATAGTAGGTGAAAGTGGTCGTAGCGGATTAACGGATATAGGGTTGGTGGGATAAGCGGATTAAGAGTTTTTGGGATTAGCGGATATTAGGATATGTGGATATTGGGATTAGCGGATATTCGGATATACGGAGACTGGGATTAGGAGATATTGGGATTAGAAGATATTGGGATTAGCGAATATTGGGATTAGGAGATGTTCGGATTAGCAGATATTCGGTTTAGCGAATATTGGGATTAGGAGATATTCGGATTAGCAGATATTCGGATTAGCAGATATTCGGATTAGCGATTATTGGGATTAGGAGATATTCGGATATTCGTTTTAATGATTATTGGGATTTTAGGATATTGCGCTTTTCCGGGATTCGAAATTATTTGGGATTTCTTTTCCATGTTTTTGGGTTATCATACTTTCTGTACCACCGGGACAATACGGGGCGCGGATTTGGTTATTTATGCGGCGCATTTTTTGCCATCATTCCCCATCATTCCCCATCCCTTCCCATCCTCCGCATCACTGTTGGCCCCTTCCCCGTCCCCTTTTTCCCTGTCCCTACCCTGGCCCTGCCGTACCTCTTGCTCTGCCCTCGTCCTTCTGCCGCCGCCACCACCGCCGCTGCCACCGCCGCTGCCACCGCCGCCGCCGTGACCACCGCCGCTGCCGCCATTCGGCACCGCTGCCGCCGTCGCCATTTCTCACCGCCGCCGCCGCCATTCCTCACCGCCGGTGCCGCCGTTCCTCCTCTCCGCGGTCGCCGCCGTTCCTCTCTGCCGCCGGTGCTGCAGTTCACAACCGCCGCCCCCGCCATGACCGCCGCAGCTACCGTCGACACCTCCGCCACTGCCTTCACTACCGGGGTTCCGAACCGCCGCCGCTGTTCTCCGCCACCGTCGCAGCAGTTCACAACCGCCGCGCGTGCCGCCATCACTGCCGCCGCCACCGCTGCCGCAGCCGCGACCACCGCCGCCGCCGCAGCCCCCGACCGGAATGATGCCACTCACGATCCGGACCTGTTCGCCCGGTACATAAGTACTGTGGACATTAGTGGGCAAGTAGCAGAGATTGAAGACGACAGTGACGACGGGTATGAAGACTGTGCAGGGGACGGGGACCGGGGCCTGGATGGGGGCCGGGAGTTGGATGGGGGCGGGGAGCTGGATGGGGACGTGGAGCTGGATGGGGACGTCGACCTGGATGGGGACGTGGACTGGACTTGTGATTTGTCGTGAGCGATATGGACGAGGAGGCTGGTCACGAAAGTGGTGCGCATCATCCAAGAAGGAGACTCAAGCTCGGAGAATAGGGGATTAGGGAGATGGGGATGCCATTCGGATGGCGAGTTAGGTTTTTGATTGATTCCTTCGCAGGAATGCGGGTGGACGGCACTTGGAAATCACGGCAGGCCTGCTCGAAGGCTGCAACTTGAACATGTTCCGGGAAAGTAGCCATTCGGTACAATTGGGGGGAAGGACACAAATCGGTCGACGTATCCTATTCGGAGACGGAATCTAAGCTGGACAGTCTTCTTCTGAGCGACAATATAATTAATCAACAGGGCGACAGTTACGAAATGGAACTGGCCCAGCTCGAAAACAGCATCGTCGCCGCGGTGGATATGGGGCTAGAGGCTGAAGGTTTTGGAATGGATGCTTTTGGCATTATGTGTACATTCTGATGATCGGAGCATCTCAAACTCGTTCTCACCTCTGGTTCCATTTTGAGTCAAGTATATGAAATCTTTTCTCATTGTTTAGTGGAGGTCTCGACATACTCATGAGCCGGGGAACTCATGGATGCGGACTATTCATTTTGAGCGGCGCTCCGCTGTAATCGTTTCTCGACTGCTAAGCATGGCGAGGTCCTTATACACTTGTCGTAGTCTGCGCGCGTTGAGCTAGCAGCTGTAGCCGGAAAAGTCAGCCAAGGACGATATGTCTGATGATAACTGAGAGCTGATGCGAAGAATGTTTGTACAACGCGTCGTGTTCAAACTTCTCTGGAGTTTATGAGTTGTCACATTCACGGCTTACAAGTATCTTTCACAGACAACGCGTACATAAGAATTCTACTGTGCACCAGCCCCTATGCATTCCATTTAGTTTATGTACATCCGCTCGCGGACGGTACGCGCCACTCCCCTCCTTGAACCACGACCCGTTTTGCACTGTTCGCTATTGCGCACGCTCCAGCACTCCCCTCCTCGCCCTTCTTCTCCTCGTTGCGGAGGTGGTCGCAATCCCCAGCTCCGCGTGCGTAAAGGCCAGCACAACCGAGAGCGTGACCTGCACGTGGTCCTGCGACGAGCGCACAGTCGTGAAAGGCTTCACATCGGACGGCAGGGTTGTGAGGTTCAGCACAGAGGCAGACAACATGGAGGAAAACTAACTTGGGAGGGCGCATTGCACTTGCCGTGTGGGCAAGAGCTGGCGCCGAGACTGCAAATGGGGCGCGATTGGGGATGTGAGCGCGCGGGTGCTGGAGGCGAAGGCCCGTGCAGTCAGGGGGAGAGCCGGAGGAAGAACATGGTGGTACGTGTCGCAATAGGGATAGCGAACGAGCGGGGCTTCGAGGAGCGGGAACCGGGAAGTTGAACAAATACGGCGTGCGGTGAGGCATGAGAAGAGACAAGGGAGGGACGGAGGACGGGTCAATTTGCAGCGTTGTAGAGATACTGTGCTGCAGAGAACCCTCCGGAAGGGAATTTCTGGTACTGTAGTGCAATTATGACATTTTGTGCTTATTCACGGCGCATGCCAGTTTTGAATGTGGGGGAGTGGGGCATATATCTGCAATTCTAGTGTAATGTACGCCTGGCAGGACCCACGAGCGCAGAGATCAAAAAGTCAAAAATCGTAAAGCCTGTCCGGTTCGCGGTTTCCGCGATTGACCATTTTCGTGTACTGTACCCAAAGCTTCCCGACCACGCCACAGCCAAATCTGGCATCACCCATTCCCTCACGGTCACACACGGAATTTCGCTTGCGATTTACTTGTGTGTGTGCTTGTGTTTCAATTTCTGCTTCTACCTCAGATCGTGCCCCTATCCAATGGTCTCTATCCTCATCCTCTTTCGTTTGCTTGGAATTACGTACGGGACGGAAGGGGAAGGAACCCCGCCTGATGTAAGAGAGGAGTGAACATGCTCATTTCTGGTTGTGAGGATTATTTTTGAAACGAACAGGAGGATGTGGGCAGATTACAGACCACGTAGTCGAGGAGGGAGAGATCTTGGGGGCTGAATGCCTGACAGTGACATGACCGACCAGAGAGTCGAGAAGGGATCGTGGGGGCTGCTCGCGAGACGATGGCGTCACTGTAGATGCCACGAGTGATACACAGAACACATATTTCGTGTTTTGAGCTCTTAGCCGAAACAGATCATGCTATATATCAATGCACCCTCATACACGCACCGCTGTACCGAACCACCTCCATATTGGTATCCTACTTTATACGGCAAAGTATCCCGCATCAAGTCTCTGCAAAATTCCAAGCTTCCATTTTCCAGCCCGCACTCCGTACCCCGCCGCCTCATTCCCCCCTTCCGCACCCTCCTGTGATTAACCGTGCCGCAGCCCGCCTCCAAGGCCACGGCCTCCGTCGTCGCATCTTCGTCACCCGGCGATGACGCCACGTGCCACCGCAGGGTGGCCACTTCTCGTCGCAGACTTCTCGCACCCCCTCCCATCGTCTGCAGCCACACCCATTTCACGCATCATTCCCCATCTAAAACGAGGAAAGCTGTGCTCTCATTCTTTTTTGACATGGTCACGAACCTTGTGGACCGCCCTGTCTGACCCGCTCCCCAATGAGAAACCCAGTCTAATTAATGATCTGGCAATCCTGCGGTAAAAATCAGTGCATGAATGAAGAAGTGGCCGGCCTCTGACGGAAAAATTCGTAGTTGGATGATAACAATGATGACGGCATTATATCTGACACATAACGATTCCCTTTCAATCCATTTGTTTCGGCACTGGCCCGAACTGTTCTCTGGTTACATATCCTCGCTGATTTTGTGCGCGCCAGTGCTTTCTACTCTTTCTTTCTGGATTACTGCAATACGTCTAAATCGGTACAGGATGAATGTAGGAGGTGAAAGCAGAAGGGGCTGGGGGGGAGGGGCTGGTGGGCAAGACGGTATGTACTCCTCCGTGATTTCGTTTGTGCAAAAGTCATGCAAGCTGTGAGAATGACCTGTTCAGTTCTGACTGACAGATTGGCGCGCGATTGGTACGTTCTGGAGCTCCAAAGTTGTAATGGCGTTCGTGTTTTGTAGAAAAAGGGGCGGGAAAAAACCGCAAAGCCCTGTATTTAACAGTGGGTGCGATGCGCTTAGTCTTTGGTCTTGTTCTCAACTCAGGGGAAATCGCTCGAGCAAGGGCACAGACAGACCATGGTAGAGTCAGTGTCCAGAGGCGAAAAGCGCGCTCGAAGGTCATCCGCAAATCACCTCATCAAATTGCGTCGGGAGATTCGTGCTCGAAGGGACAAGAACTGGAACGCGGTCTCTACGTCTGCTCATGGATTGGCTTTACGAACACGTCGGAGTGCAGACAGCACTTCGAAAAAATATGCTAAGGACGTGGACGGGCATGAGCACCGGGACGAGCCCGGAGTAGGTGGCGGGGGCGGGGACGAAGATGAAAACAGGGAGAGGGACGAGGACAGAGACCGGGAAAGTGACGGCAGTGGGGATGGAGCCGGAGACTCAGACCGTGACTAGGACAGGGACGCGGAAAGTGACGGCGGTGGGGACGGGGCAGGGGACTCAGACCGGGACGAGGACCCAGACTAGGACGGAGAACCAGACCGGCACGAGAACGAAAATGATTTGCTGGGATCAGGTGTCTTCCATTTGGAACGGGATAGTGAAGTCGAGGGCGTATTGGATAAGGAAGAAGGGTTTCGAGGTAGCGCAAGGGATGAGCCCAGTCTTGTGACTGACGCCCCTGAACCGGACATCGTAGATTACATTATGAATCTTAATCGTCAAGGTGTGAGCATGGATGACGAAAACGGCAACAGTATTGGGCTCGGCGCCGTTTCAGAGCGAGGAGATATTGAAACACTTGCCGACCATACCCACCTCTCTTTTGAAATCGGAGAGGTGGAAGTGGAGGAGGTTTCTCGCCGTCTGAAAAGAATCGTGGAAGACCGCGTGCAATCCTCGCGAAAGTGCCCGAAGTCCCGTGCAAAAAATGAGCTTGACGAAGGAAACAGCTATAGCCGAGTGATCGAAGCGAGAGTGCGATTCAAAAGAGCTGGTTGCATGACATGAACAAGCTCCGACGCCTAAAGCCAGATTTCTTTTCATCTCGGCAAGCCACATTGCGAGACGACTCGAAAACAACAAAAGGGATTGCACTGTACGAGGGGATTCCGCTCAACCAATTCAATAATTATGATCTGCAGAGCGTGTTTCTCATGGAATATGAACGCAAAACGAAATGTGGCGGCAGTTGCAGTAGCTTTTTGCAGTTAAGTACAGTCGCTGCGCAGTTTATGAGTCTTCGAGTTGTTCGAAAACTTTCATTTCTCAATGCGTTGCACAAGAATGGCGAAATTTTTCGTGCTGTTTGTGACTGAGAGACAATTGATCTTTTTTAGATCACTATGACGCCAGAAGTCAATGCACGACTGTCATGACAAAGGCTCTGCATCTGAAAAAAATCGCAGAGCATGCAATCCTCTATTTTTCAGACCGTGACCAACACTTGCAGACAGAAGCGGAGCGATCTCGGCTGAAGCTGCAAAATATTTCACTCAATGTACAAAAAGCACTTGGCCGCCGCCTTGCTACTCAGAAAAAGCAGATGTCGGAACGCATTGCTGAAGGAAGAGTTTTCTTTCCTGCAGATTTCAAGCGAGGACGAAAAAAGGCGAGAGAACAGCTGCAGGGAATTCTGAACACGTACGTGCATGTGAAGAATGACAGGGGTGCTCAGGTCGCGCGAGAAAAGGTTTCGCAGGCTGCCATCATACACAAATGGTTCATCAATATGCTTTTGCTCCTTGTTTTTTCTGCCGGAGGGCAACGTCCACAAGCGTATTCACAAATGAAGACGCGGACAGAAACAGAGCTGTTGGACATGAGCGAAAGTGTGAGGCTGCACGATTTTTTCCAGCTTCGTACTGCAATGGAAAAAACTCAACGATGCTTAGACATGCCAAACGTGATTGTCCCCGGGTTCGTCCTGAAATATGTGCGGTTTCATACGAAGATAATGAGAAAAGCCGTAGTAGAAAAGACGTTCGTCGATGAGCAGGCAGACGATGACAGGCCTTTGATTATGCACACAGAGACGGGGGAGGCACTGACCACTCCGCAGGTGACTAACACACTTAAGGGATATCTGAGGTGTGCCATCCCGGAAGCTCAGAACATCACCATGATGAGTCTCCGCAGTAGCTACTGCACAATGGTGATGCAGGACTATCTTCAGAAAAGAGTTTCCCAACCTTGAGTGAACAGGAATTCTTGGAGGTTCTGTCCAAAAATCTGAATACATCTCCAGAGCAGCTGCGATCAACGTATATTGGAATCGATGATGCAGAGTTCGAAGACACTGCTAAGGAACTGGTAAAGGTCGTGGGCAATGCGGAGTCTTCGGAAGATTAGGAGTTAGGGGATGAAAAATGTCGAAACGTAGCAACAAGGGGGGATGGGATGGACGTCGGTGGAGCCTCAAGGCTCGGATCTCGTCATAAAATTTTAGTTCATTTCGCCAGCGTAATATTTGTTGTCGTTGATCTCGTCGTCGGCAGCATCGCCATTGCGTTTCAGCTGTTTGGTCATGTGTGGATGAAAGCCCAGCCGCACTTCATGTCTCCCTCGCTCGTCGCGGTGCCATTTCGCGGCTGACGGCTGCAGCGCCAGCGGGAGATTATGAGCTGAGAAGGCGTCTGCCTGCGCCCGATCCGACGGCCGAAACATGTGTTTGTTGCCGGAAGGTACGTTGCTGGAGGTCAGTCCGCAAAACTCGTAGTGGAATATTTCAATCTCGGGGGTTGCTTTACGTCCAGCGAGTTTGTGAGCAAAGGGAAACAACAACGCGATATTTTACAGACAAACTTAGGAAATGGTCCTTTGAGCAGCGCATATGCTGAGTGGTGCGGCTTTCTGAACCAGAGCGCGAGTATTACACCCATGAGACTTCTTGGACGCGTGCTCTAAAACATGGTAGTTTAGAGAACATTCATTGCCCGCGATTGCTGGCTTTAATTTTCACCTCGTAGGACTAACTTCACTCATGTCGAGCGAACTTTTGCTACTTGAATTGCACTACTACTACTCGCTTTCATGTGCTTGAGGAGTGACCTTTCGTTCATTTGTGCGGACTTCGACTGCCAGACTGCAAACGTGCGAGACGAGAACTACGGCGCGGAAGCGTCCTTGCGCGGGCAAGACTTGGAGGTAGTGCTTCAGGGGTTTGGGCACGAAGACGAGAAGCGGCGAGTGTATCCCTGCCGGACGGAGTCGGGGAGCATGTCACGATAGGCCGAGACGACGGGCCTAGAGGCGCCGGCGATTTGCCCGAGGGCGAGGTCGGGCTGCGAGTGCGGGTGGAGACTGAGCTGCTCTACTGTGCGGGCTGCAGAGTCGGGTGCGGCAGCGTTGGGATGGGCAGCGTGCTGTGGTATTCGCAGAAGGAGGCCGCGTGGTCCGAATGCAGCGATAGAAAGGCGGCGCATACTTCGGCAGAGCCGATCAGGATGGGTGGCGGGCAAAAGTCGATCTCCGGGCATGAAGGCGGGGTGACACTTGGAGTGTCCGAGAGCTGTAAAGACGCAGAATTCATCTTAAAAAAGAGAGAAACGGGACAAGATGGATCTTCGAGAGAGGAGGGTGGAGAGGGGATTGCATCCGGAATTAGACGGCTCACGATCGTCGCTTTGTGCATGATTGAGAGGTGTAGAAAGCGAGCTATCTGTGTGATCCAAACTCAAAAGACTACCACCACCGCATGGAAAACTATTCCCGCATCGCCGTTCCACGCAGCCCTTCCCCACGATCAAAATCACGACCTAATCCTCTTAATCCCTTAATCTCGCAAATCCCTTAATCCCGCTCATCTCCAAATCCTTCTAATCCCTTACTCCCTAAATCCCCTAATCCTGCTAATCCCTTAATCCTGCTAATCCCCTACTCCCCTAAATCCCGCGAATCCCGCGAATCCCGCGAATCCCTTAACTAAGAAGTATACAAGTTTAAAGCAGAGAAGTATAGAAGCACAGAGGCAGAGGAGTTTCAATGCAGAGAATTATGGAAGTATACAAGTTTAAAAGCAGAGCGGTATAGAAGTATAGAAGCAGAAGTTTAAAGGCAGAGCGGGATAGTAGTGTAGAAGTTTAGGACAGGGAAGTATGGAAGAATAGAATTTTAAAAGCAGAGAAGTTCAGAAGTGTAAAAGTATAGAAGGATAGACGTTTAAAAGGAAGTACGACCACAGTGGAGTACTGTACGAAGGGGGGAGGGGGGCGCAGTAGAAATAAAAAATGCGTGGGCATTAGCAATGCTGGCCTTTGACGTGTTGTTTGTCAAATGCACGTTCTCCGTGCTCTGTGGCTTTTTATTTGGCAGAATTACTGGAAACCACAGGTTTTCATCATGTGCACGGCTTACACCGCAAGCCTATGTACTAGTGGGAAGTAGTTCGGATATGAATGCGCTTTCTCTACCGCAGACTGCGCCCCTTTCAACCTCCCTGTGCGTTAAAAAAGCCCCTTAGTGGTCCTTCACGAGGCTCCATCCTTTCCTCGTCGCAATCCATTTCCTTCATGAGGGCGGAGCGATATGTGCCTCTAAGAAGTGCCCACATCACTGCGTCAACTTGTTTTTTATTTATAATCAGAGCTGACGGCCAATCTAGAAGACTACATCTCTATTTTCTCGTTTTCGAAGCAACGAGCGAGGATAACTTGTCGAAAATGTACGAAAGGGAGAGGGCGCACGTAGAGGAGGAAGAGGTGGGGAGGTAGTAGCGAAGGGGGGCTGTGAGGGGGTTGCAGAAGAGATGGAAGGGGACATGAGAGTGGTGGACCTGGAACAGGGCGTGTGGCGGAGAAATGGAAAACGTATGGAAGGTGACTCGCATATGACGGATGCGCCACCTCCCCTACCGTCTGCGTCTGGTACAAAACGCGTTGGACAGGGCAGCAGAAGGACGCGCGACGGTGGCCATTGCCCATCAGCTACCTACAGTGGAGGACGCCGATGTGATAGCGATGGTGTCAAGGGTCGGATTGTGGAAAGCAGAAAACATCATCAGCTGCTCCGCAATCCGAATGGAGAGTATGCGAATCTGGTTAAGAACCAGTTAACGGCAGCGACCGACGAAGGATGAAGACCAAAACCCATCAGTTTGTTCCCCCTCGAGGCGGCATGTGTAGGTAGTCATCTGGTTTTCCGAACTTACTGTAAGTAGAATAGGACGCAATGCTAACCGCAAGATGTGTACTGTACAAGTAAAGATTTGCTGGAGTGATCTGAGTGCTAATTTTTTTGTAGCGGGAAAGTTGCGGCTTAAGATGCTGTGGCGCACTCTCCGCGACAGCCATCCTCAATAAAAAATTCGCCCCCGAGGTCATGGGTAAATCATTCGTGTGATGTCTCAATCTTTGAAAAGAGCAAGGCCTTCCCCTTTCGTCATTCTTCCTTGTGCTGCTCTGAGCGTTAACATTTGTTATGCAGGAAAGGCCGCGTATCCTTTGTGAGGGTCTGATTGGGCACGCAAGAAGTTGCACGCTGTTTTAGGGCTTTGTTTTTTCGGCCGGTGATGGTGCTCCGGCAAAGAGCTGTTATGGCTGAAACGGCAGGGAGAGGGATCAGAGTCAATTGAGATCGGGGGGGGGAGGTGGGGGGCGCAGCGGCCGCGAGGAAGGGCGCGGCTCTACAGCGCTGGTAAGGGCCGGCTGTGGACGCGGAGTCGTGCTGTGTGACGCGCGCGTGTCGACGGCGCGAGCGCGTGCCATAGACTCACGGTGCAGCGGGCGTCACGGGGTGGGGCGCGACTCTACAGCGCTGGGAGGGGCCAGCTGTGGACGCGCAGTCGTGCGGTGTGTAATACTTGGATTGCCTCGCCCTCTCTCTACAAGTTGTGGTATCATTCTTGTTCTGCCTCAACAGAGCTATTTGCTGATTGTTTCAGCGAAAGCGGTGTACTACGGTCCTACTGTAGTCTGGATCCCAAGGACGAAATATTTGGCTCTGTCGAAACATGGGAAAAGAACGAAACTCATATTGAAGGGGCCGCCGCAAACCCCCCTTTTGAATTTTACCTCATTGAGACAGTTATTGAAAAGTTTGAAAAAGGAACGAATCACTCCCATGCCCGTTTTCGAAAAAGTCAGCTGACTGCAAGAAAACTCGTGCGTTTTGAACTGATAAACGACCCAGTTGCGGGAACTTCAAGACTTTGAAAAGCGTTTGTATTACTTCCTCGTCCATTCCGTCCTGCTTCCGTACAAGGTAAAAACTAGGATCCCATGCCCAACCGGTTCATGCTTGGGATAGACAACGACTATTTGCGACACCCGAATTTCAGATCCATCAAGTTTAGCGTTCACGAGCAGTGGACGACGCGAAAAGGTGACCGAAACAAATCCTGAGAGTGAAATATCCACTTCGGTAGCAGAAATGACTCGTGCAGTAGGGTACTCAGCTGACGGTGCTCCGGACACATCCCTTAGCTTTATACCAGTAATAAGATTATATCGAACAACTCGACTGATGCTCAGGTCCCGCGATATGGCAGACGCCATTGTAGTGTGCACAGCGTATCAGACACACGGGTGTTTAAACGCACGTATGCGAAGCCCAGAAATCCGATTAGCGAGAGCAAAGCGACGGAGCTCGAAACTTTCAAAGAAAAATACGACTGTGACACATCAAGAAAAGGGTGAGAGCTATTTGAGGGACCCTGTGATGAGTTCTAGCGATCATTGAAGTCACGACAAGGCAGCCAAGTAGGGTTGCGCCAGGACTCATACGTCGCCGTACCCGTCATGGTCAGAGGACTGCAGCGAGCATGTGACGTGCGCCGAAACGCGACGTGATGCTCTACGAAAGCGGTTCGAATTATTGAATGTGCTCTTGCGTAATGAGAACAACACCGGGACGCTTACGCTGTGCTACTACAATTGTATGAGTGGAAACGAATGCATGATCAGATCCTCTTGAAGTCGAACGATTGAGCATCTTCGACACAGAAATCAGGCCGATGCCAGCGTGTCGGCTGCGATCACAACTTCGTTGGACACACCCTAGCATGAAGATTTTTTGAAGAAGACGTACAGTACACACGCATTGTTTGTTATGTTTTCATATTATAATTTAGCTCAAAACATGATCACTCTGTAGAGAGGATTATTACGTCATGCTCAGCACACTGCGGAGCATGACGTCATGGTCACGTTTTGTAACGCAAATTGAGGCACAGTACAGTGTATCAACCCTCGTGTGTCACGACAAATTTAAACTAAACAGTGTATCAACCCTCGTGTGTCACGACAAATTTAAACTAAAAACATTGATTCGTTTTGTATCAGCTAAGGGCACGACAAGAAAAGTGCCAATGGCGGTACGGCTGCAAGATGATCATGCTCCTGGGGCTTTTTTTCTTCATATTGTATTTTTAATTCAAATCCTCAACACTGTAGAAACTGGCGGGGTAGAAACTCGAATATTACGGAATACTCTGCCGATCATTGCGTCATGGTTTGCAAAAAAAGTATTTGAAATAAACACATTAATAATAGCACTAATATGTAATTATAATGTATCGATAATGTATACGTGAAAAAATGTCTCAAATATTATACGAACAATGACTCCAGGGACTCGAATACTCGATGAATTTCCAGTGACACCAAATTCACATACAGGAAAGCATTCCGCTCTGCCAAACATACATAACTGCAGCTCCACATAGAAAGCTGAACAAATGTCGGGCCGCCGCATCTTAATGAGAATAAAATTTAACTAAATTACCAATGGTGCCGTTGAGCTACAAAATGTCATGATATCACGAGAGGTGCGCAACTTTAAATTCTATTTTAAAGCCTGCAAGGTTTAGTTCTACGAAGTACGCCACGTACATGTACGAGTGCTTGAAGAAGGCGGCCAGCACCATACCTCCATCACGAAGTTCTCATCAATACTTGGACTGGTTGTGGTTATAGATAGGAATCTAGTAAACACTAAATGTGCAAAACATCTTCGCCCCGAGAAATGGAACTTTTAAGGGACATTTCCTCGCACTGCTGTCATCTTCTGACGCCTCTCTCTGTCATCGTTGCTCTTCCATTTCGATATGTCTCTGATTCGGATTTTTGGACATCGCTTGGTTTGCATCCGTCTCTTACAAGTTCAATCCCGAACAAGTCATAGCACTTTTGCATCACTTTGAGGATGCTTGTACGAAACATGACTATCTTCTTTCTTAGAGTATCCAAGTTACGGTTTTGCTGCCATAACGTAAAAAACGTGTCATACCCTTTCATTGGCCAACATTAATAACGTTTAAGAAAACACTTCAACTGAGCACTTGCTCACTATCCCCTCTATGACCAAGTCTTGGATTATATCGTGGAGAAATGATTTCTGGCTACCAAAAAACCATTTAACCGCATTGATTGGTATGCGAAGTTCAGGAATTAACAAGTACCCAAATCATTTCCTACTTGTTCCATCCATTCGGCAGGAAATCTCTTGTGTCAAAACCATAGGTATCCGTCAAAAGCCCTGGCAAACTGACTGTGTACTTTATACGAACACAGCACCCAGTACCCAACAAATTCCCCCAGAGCCCCATTTTTATGAAATTAAATATTTCGAAAAATGTACGTAATTTGAAATATTCAAATGTAATTGCAAAAATTAATAATTTAATGTAATTTACACCAAATGGGTTATTTCTATGACGATACGTTTTGGGCCGATTTACACGGCGGCACTCCTATACGCGCTGGATTTGCGACATTACTGTGGGCAATTTCTGACTAAAATTTTCCCGACGGCAGCGCGCAGCCAATAATTTCTCAGTGCGCAAAATTTAATTTTTGCCATGTCCCATTAGAGGCGCATGAGCAGTATTTTTAACTTCAATTTTATTACGTACCTGTAACGGAACATGTGCAATACGTCAGAGGCCTCATACGTATGGGAATCGCTGGTGTATATACTACATCCAAGTTTAAAGCAAGCAAATGAATACGGCGTACATGATCGTGGGACATCTGCGCTCTAGCTATTTTTAGGACTAGGGTAAATATGACACGAAAACTGACTGCCAACCAATTTCCGGGGAGGTGTTTTAGACCCATTCCGGGACGTTTTCGAGGGTGCTGTACCGGTACGTTTTGGAGGGGTGCTGCACAGGTACGTTTTCGACGTGTGCTGTACAGGTAGGTCTTAGGGGAGTAGGGCGTATATATTATATATTAGGAATTTAGGGGGTTAGGAAGGTAGGTGGGTTAGGAGGGTATTGTGGGTTAGGAGGGTATTGTGGGTTAGGAGGGTATTGTGGGTTAGGAGGGTATTGTGGGTTAGGTGGATTAGAAGGGGAGTAGGGCGTATATATTATATATTAGGAATTTAGGGGGTTAGGAAGGTAGGTGGATTAGGAGGGTATTGTGGGTTAGGTGGGTTAAGTGGGTTTGGTGGGTTCGGTGGGTTAGGAGGGTATTGTGGGTTAGGTGGATTAGAAGGATTATGTGAGTTAGGTGGATTAAGGGGTTTAGGTGGTTTAGGTGGATTAGGAGGTTTAGGTGGTTTAGGTGGTTTAGGTTGAGATTGGGTTTAGGTGGTTTTGCAGGTGTAGCAGGTTTAGGTGGTTTAGCAGGTTTAGGTTGGGATTGGGTGTAGGTGGTTTAGGGGATTAGGTTGGGATTTGGTTTAGCAGGTTTAGCAAGTGTAGCACGGGTAAGTGGATTATCAGGT
>NW_005179197.1:106018-111568 GCF_000350225.1 Chondrus crispus
TTTTTCGGTCCCAGTGTCCCAGTTGTCCGAGTCAGTCTCTGAGTGTCAGCATGTCCGAGTTCGATTCCTGGTGGGGGCTCTGTAAGCAGCAAGTTGACTGACTGAGCGAAATGCCACGTAAGACGGTGTGGCTTAGAGTAAGCTTTTCTTCTGTAAAGTGCGCAGATGTTGTTTTGTCATAGTTTCTGACGGCGTTACGAAATTTTCGAATTTCTACTGTAAGATCAACTGGAAGCAACGTTTGATGCGCAGTTTACACCATTGCGAAAAGGTCGAAAACAAGCCGGTACGGTGTGGTCCGATTTCCGTTTCAATCCTCAATTTCTGTTTTTTTTATTTTTTTGGGTCTACAGTATCACCGCCGCCGCCGACGCCCGTCCCCGTCCTGTCATCATCACACATCATCACCGTCGTCCCTTCTTCCATCTTTTCTTTCCACCGTCCCTTCCCCTTCCAGTTCAACCCCCTCCCCATCTCCGCAACATGCTGCTACTTACTATCTGTTCTGTTCCCCGCTCGCAATCGTCTGCACCAGGATCACCTCTTCCCCGACGAATAATCGGGCATACGCGCCACGCCGCGTGAGTGAGTGAGCGTGCGTGTGAGAAGTGAACCGCCTGCACTCTTCTCAAAACTGCTCCCGCCTTCATCGCACCGTCGATGCTTCGCTCCCGCGCGACAGCGTTACCGATGTCGGATGACTCTGGGCTGTAAGCTTTTGGATTGCCTCTATCTTTTGTTCGCGATGGATTTCGCGATTTTCCCGAGTTGATGACATCTTCTAATTCTTCTTTGTCTGTATCCTTCTTTTCTTCCTCCCCTGCTTCGCACCCACAGCAGTCTCTGCGCACCCCTTCACCACGCCGTGTGCGACGCATAAGCTGCATTAGCTATCAAAAAGCGATGGCGCGATTCTTTCCGTCTGTTTCGCTACGTCCACAGTATGTATGTACTACTCAAAGTAGGCCGAAATCAGATTCCGGATACTGAGTGTGTCTTTGTCGTCGCCACTGTTGAAATCGAGTGGCAGGCCTCTTGTTTGAGATGTGAACGGGGGATCTGGGAAAGAGCTTTCTGGATCTGACTACAAAGATTGGAAGGGCGACGTCGAGTTGCGATGGAAAGATTTTCTCATTCGTCATGCATCACAAGGGGAGCGCTCTCAAGAAAATCACATGCTGACTATGGCGATGCACAAAATTTAACGGGTAGTTTGGTTCAGCGTTCGTGAGGCATGCTGCCTTGGATTCAATCCGCAAGGCAAAAAACTTTCGCATTGGCCAGCACATGGCGGAATATGCAGCGATGATTGTGCCTTCGTATCTTGCAACTGAATCAAAGGGCAAAATGTGGCATGGAACAGATGTTATGGAGAAAACGCGGAAGAAGAGAAATTTTGTTTTACGAGGAGCTACGATCACGGTTGTCCAGTGGAGCATGCCCCATCTTCTCGACAGTAGACCATCGATATCTCCTTCATTGACAGTTCCGACGCCATAGTAGCTTTTCGGGGTGGGGACGTCAACCAACGATCCCATGACTCATTGCACATTGCAACCACCAACCCTCTCAAGGGTTTCGGAAGAATGCCGCGGTGTTGATCCGGGCATCATTAATCTGCAGCCTGTACTCAGCCCTGGTACCGCTATGCTGCCGCATCGCGAGAGTAGAGATAAACAGGATCATTGCAGTGGATACATGTAAGAGCCTTCTGTGGCGTGGTACTGGACAGCTTTGCACCGTAAGCTTTCATACACACGTGGCTGTTGGGAAGAAGCGAGCCTATAACGGACGTGGCACGGGCGAGGATCGAGGCGTGGCAATGGAGACTGAATTTCAGAAGTGGTCCCCGGTGTGCTTTCCCAGCATGGAAACCACGGATTGCATCCCCGGATTGCAACCGGGGATTTCCACTGCTGAGAGCGTACCGTGGTGTGGCGCACAATCGATGATACTTTGAGAATCATCGGGGGTTGTCCTTTCAATCCTGGAATAATCCCAGCGCAGTCCATCGGGAGCCGGCGGTGGGGGGGGGGGAAGGAAATGGGCGATGCAACGTCGTGGCTTGTGTCCAACCTGCGATTTTCTGTCGTATGTCTTGCTGGAAGAGAAGCACATTTCATAAAGACATTAACGGGGACCGAATGCAGCTAGGTCGAAAGCAATACCAAAGTGGAATGAAAGATACAGATGGTCAAGGCGCGGCTGAGTGAGGATTGGTGCGACACAGCCAAGAATACTTACTAGAAAGAATAGGTGACGAGGATGTGTTTTTCTTCGGCATTCACTTTTGTAGCAGCCGCCCCGCGGGGATTTATCTCTTGAGGCAAGACACGTGAGGGGGTGGAATACGCACAAGGAGCGGGGGTGTCTTGGGTATGTGGCCGCGTCTCTGGCAGCAGCTTGTTCGACAGAGCGCATTCTTGACGAGACATCACACGTTTACTCGTGAATGTCGGGAAAAATTGGATCTCTAATCAAATCTTGTGTGCTCTTGCGTCGATCGGACAAGCATATGTGTAATTGTACACCGCTAGGGAAGCGGAAGACCGTGTGCCCTGAGAAGACGCCCTGCACTGTGTGGGGGACAGTTTGCCTTCTTTGAGCTCAGATATCGCATGCGACGTTGTGGTCTGGGACGAGCCGATCTGCAGGTGGCATCAGCCTTATGCGCTTTGCAATGAATACGAAGGAAAGTGCGAACTTTTTTTTGGGGGGGGGGGGGGCATCATCGTCAGGACGACAGTCGACAGTAGGGGAGCCATGAAAAGCTTCAGGACAAGCATCGCACATAAGGCTACGCAAGGGAAGAGTTTGCGCGAAGGCGAGAGGACGAGTCTGAGGCTGTCCTGGTTCAGTTGGAGACTACAGTAGACTCAAGAGCTTCATGGTCCACTCCAAGCGCACTGGCCTCGCCGTAGAAGATGTCGCCACTGCGTTGTGGAGGCGCAGCGCCGAGCCCGTCATTGCGCTGGGTGTCAGGGGGCCAGCAAAGAGAGTTGGGGACGTTGAGGGCGTGTATATATATGAGGACGGATAAGCTTGTCAGGTTGGATGATTTGATCACAAGGGAACTGCCAGGAGGAGGGGGAGGGGTCACCGAGGCGGCGGGTTGGGTTGCGTTGGACGAAGAGCAAGTGGTGGGGGAGAATGGGAGATCAGGTGGAAGGGCAGCGCGGCGAAGAGGCTTTCGGAAGGGTACGTCCACTATCACTTGTTTTCTTCGCGATGTTTTCCTGTCGGATGACCGCCGAACTGACATGGTCATCAAATGTAATTTTCGACAATTCGGCAGAATCCAAGCAGAGTTTGATGCTTTTGTGAAGACAGTTGAAGATGTCATGGCTGATGCAGAAATGGAGTGTGCGAGGGTTGACGCCTTTTTGCGGGACATTGCGGCGATGAAAACGATTGATCCTGTTCTTGTTCTTGCGCAACTAGTGGTCCTAATTTCGCAGCAGCATGGTTCACGAAAACGCAGGAGCATCTGGGCGTACTGAAATACTGTATCACGCGACACGGCTGATCTATGCCATATGCTATCAAGAAACACATTTCGGAATTGAGGCTTACTATGGCCAAATCCTAGCGCCGTTTCTAACGTGCCCACTCGGACGTCAGTTGGGGCGAGGGGATCATTGGCCTCTTGGCGATAACGCCGCTTTCGTGCTGGAAGAGGCATTTGAGATTGCATCCTGATCCAGTCTGTTGCGGGCGGACGGCCAAGACGCTCGTCGATGTTTTAACTGACAAGCATTCTCCGTTGGAAAGTATTTACGGCAGCATTCGGGGCTTGAAATCATTGGGACGAGATGTTTTCCAGCTGCAGTTTCTTCCACATTTACCGGCCTTGCTGATTGGTTGAGAGAGGGCTGCCGGGGCAAATGACAAATTAGGGGGAGAGGACGAGGCCGTCGTGGACGAAAAGATATCTCTCGTCTGCCAAGCGATCGAGGAATCGGCGGACCTTGCAGATCGAGAAGAGAATGAAAGGAGAGCATCTGATGGACACGACTGTGTGATACTTTCACTATGCACACTTCCCGTTGTGCAGGTCAAGCTTTCCTTGCCGTGGTCTCTACAGAATCCACTAGTTCTGTTGGCCCCGCGCAAAACGAGACCCGTTTGTGGACATCCTCATCGTCTACGCCCCTATCTTTTGTACACAGCGTGGCGCGAGAGAAATTAGTTTTGGAAGTTTGGTCAGGTACGTCTGAATTAGGGTGCAAGAAGGGTATGAAAAGTGTGTATTGACACAGCCCTGCCGTAGTGATATGTGGAAACTTACCCAAAATGCGGTTGCCGGCCCCGTCAGTTGCCTTCCCACTCATCTGCTCTACGATAAGTGCGAGCGGTGCAGCTTCGCGCAAGACGTGCATATCATGACCGATGAAGAGACAAGCAGCAGCCATGGCGCCCTGAAAGTTGGCAATCAAGCAGCCATTATCATATACGTTTCCCGAACGGGCGGAACAAAACGCGAGGGCGTGTTTTCCCAATGCCGGGTCCGTTCGAGACTGGTGGTAATCCGTGTAGAGGTTAAAGGAGGGCTTGTCAAAAGAGATAAGATGGTTCGGCTGGAGAAAGTATTGGGTCGCGACCGGCTGAAGATAAAACTTGTACACACCGGCATGCATGGTTTATTACAGGGTGGTAGCTGATGAGTACAAGACAAAAACCCGCGGGAACCTGATGGTTGACTGGCTGCTGCAGATCCTTGAGCCTTCCTGGAAGACCGGTGGAGGACTTTCGCTTGTACACGCTGAATATGGTGCCGCAGATGACGTTATCTGCGGCGGTTTGGTCGATGTCGAGCGAGGAGAGCATGAGAACGTAACCGCCATGCAAGGCGGATTCGGAAAATGTGAGCGGGGCCTCGCGGTCCTTTTCTAAAATGATGCAGGCATATCCGTCATGAGACAACGTGTTATACAACTTCTGCGTAGCGACATGCGGGCGCGGTCCGGATGGCTGAGGCGAATGATCGGCGTCGGGGGTAGGGCGGGCGTGGGTATGTCTCGCGGCGACGTACTTGGAGACAGAGTGAGTGAGGGTGGCAATGTCGTCCAGCAGACGGACAAGGTCACCTGTGCAGTCAGTCGGGTCGCGACGGAAGGAGGCGCGGACGTGCGAGGGGAAGACGGTGGCGGACATGTCGGGCGGGGAAGGGAAGAGGACCTGTGTGGGCGGGTGGCTCATTGAGGTCGGGGCGCCAGCTCGGAAAGACTGGCGCTCAGTGAGGTGACGACGTGGGACATGGTGCGAGACGGAAAGTTGGGAAGGCTGCGGGAAAGGTGGAGAATGGGGGAAGGATGAGGTCTGTTGTGCTCCTTGATCTGAAAGTTTGTTTAAAGGTCGGGAATTCGAGGAGAGTTGTTGGTGGATGGATAGGTGATTGGAGGCTGCAGATGATCAACGTGGCTAGCGAATGGGACAAATACGCGGCCATGAGCGGCAGTATGAAGGTCGAACGGAACGGCTCTGGGAAGTTGTATGCAGAAGTGACGGATGTGCGCACTGCGCGTCCCGGATGCCGCCATGTCTTAACCT
>NW_005179198.1:0-21054 GCF_000350225.1 Chondrus crispus
GACGCCCACCCCGGCCGTCTCGTCGCCCTGCACGCCATCGCCCGCATGGCCCTTCACGTCTCGGGCTCTGCGGACCACCTCACACTGGACGACGAGAACATCGCCCGCCTCGCCGACGACCTGCTAGCCGTCGACCGCTCCACCAACCAGCTCGTCCCGCTGCCGAAGGGCCGCACTGCCGCTGGCATTGTTGTCCGCCCGGCCACCGGCCGCTTCGCGAAGCGCCTCGCCCAGGCCGACCGCCGCGCCCTGCGCCATCGCCCGCGCGAGCGCGCAAAGTCCCTGGTCGATGCCTTCCGCACTGACTTTCGCGACTGTCCCGACGACCTCATGATCTTCACGCGCGAGCCGGACCAGGAGTCCGGCCCGCTCAAGTCGCGCCGCCTGCGCGGCAACTGGTCGAGCCTGCCCATCCCCACGGACACCGACGGCGCCGGCGTGTACTGGGACAACCGCTTCGTCATGTCAGCCGCCCCGATCACCAACCTCGACGAGGGGCACCCGCCCATTTCCCCAACCGACGTCATGCTTGCCGCCCTGCGCGCCCAGGACGAGCAGCTCCAGTCCGCCCTGACAGACACCGAGTTGTATGTCCGCCAGATTCGCAGGGTCGACTGGGAGCGCATCACCAGTTCCGTATCCCGCGTAAAAGGGTTTCAAATCCCGTTTCAGTGTATTCGCGCCCTCCCAGCCGTCTTCCAAAAGGTGCCCGGCGCGTCCACTGCGGGGCACCTCGTGGCTTCGCCGCATCTCGGCCTCAGTGGTAGGCCTGATCTCTATTTCACCGCCGTGCGTATGCCGCGGTATCGATGCTTGCCCGAGGATATTGACCCCGGGTTCACGGAAGAACACTTTCAACCGGATGATCAGTTGCAAGACACAAAACGCCAAGGGTCTCAACGGACCAGTCCACGAAAAAGAGCACCGGCCGAGGTCGAAGGCACGGAATAAACTTCATAACTTTCTACTTTTTTCCTTAGAGCCTCGGACGGGCCCGTAGTGCCGTACGGCTCTATGGAAGACGACATACCTCAGAGCAACCGCATACTGTACCATCGAACGGTTATCCAACCTGCAAAGTCTGGAAATGCTTTCTGACCAAAAAGCTCACACACTTCCTACTGCTCGCCCCTTACAGTTCGTCTTTCAGTTCGTCCTTCAACTCGCGCCCAAACGCCTCGACGCATGCGCAGCTCCGAGTTGTCCATTCGTGGGTCCCTTTGCAATCCAAACGGCCGTCTTTGGTTGCGCCAGTCTCTGCGATAAGGCACATCCCAGCTGTTTGCAGTGGCGCCTCGTCGTCGACGCGAGCTGGTAGGTCATTGCCAGTCTCATATGCGCACCCTCCTTGGCAGCCATCCGGCATCACTTGTGACAGGCTCTCGCATGAATTCGCAAATTCGAGAGATGAAGTCGAGCAACGCAATCCCAGCGCTCTGCATTCCTGCTCACAAGATGCATTTCGACCAGCTCTATGCAAACGAAAGGCCCCTGTATCCAAAATTTTCGTAGGAAGCGTGAAATGCTTTGCCGCGCGGCGCGCGTCGTACAACAGCAAATCTTTTTGGGGTGCCACCTGCACGAGAAGAGTGTGGTGGAAATGTCCACGCGGAGTTGGCCATAGCTTTAAGGGTTCGGCGATGAAATGTGCAAAGGACTCACGCAAGTAGGGCATCACTGGTGCGGTGGCACTGTGCCGTTTGGCGTCTTCAAAAGACTTGACATGGTGGCCTTTCACAAGCCTTTCCTGCACTTGTTCTGCCGTAGACTGTTTGTCAGCGACATTTGAAAGGGTTGCATCCCAATCAACGCTGCCAGCAGGGAGGTCCGCGAGCGGTGACGACGCAAAGAGCTGCTCCGTCTCTTGCGCTGCAACGTTGGACCCAGTGGCGCCGAAATGGAAGACACGAGGAACAGCTGGAGTGATGCACGCCCATCCATGAGCCTCGAAGGCGACACGCAGCCAAAAGTCCCATCCAATACCCACTATGCTGGTCGAGGTGGAGTTTGGAGCACCGGGCCAGTTGGGACGCAAATAATCCGTCCACAGGGCACGGGGTAGCATCCAACCCAAGCCGGGGAAGGAAGTGGTCAGGCGGGCGCTCCGCATATCTGTTTCGTGTCGCCCATTGTCATTCCAACCAGAAGCGCATACGATGGCATTTTTGTCTGCCCTCGTCAAGTGCCTCGCTGCAGCGAGCATGTACGCCAGAAAGTCGGGCGCGAATAAAAGGTCGTCTTCAAGAACGAGGACATGAGAAACGTTGGCATTCTCACGTGAATCGAAAGCTTGCGATAGCGCAAAATGGTAGTGACGGGCGATGCGGTGGCGAGTGGTTTGAGCGGGATAGTCTGCAGATGGGATGTGCTGCCATACTTGCTTGACGTTCCGTTCCAGCGTTGCCGCTCGCACTGCTCGATAAGACTTGGGATGCTCGTCCACAGAGACGTACACGGGAAGAGCAGGTGACTGTACGGTGGCTTTCGCAAGGGAGCGCAGTGTCCTCTTCAAGTGAGAGGAGCGTTCACAGGCGAGGACGACAGCGATAACAGAGATTTGTTCAGAGCTCTGTACACGTCGTACAAAGACGAGAAATAGGGCCAGGCAAATGAGATGAGCATGGCGCATGCGAGTTGGATACGCAGTGTGATGCTGAGTTTCCGCAAGCGTGCTTGAGAATGAAGTGAAGTAGAGAGTGGTTGCGGCTGCGGTTGCGGTTGCGGAGTGTCAACTACCCCAGAGGAGAATTGGTACATACTGTTACGTCGCGCGAGTCAGATACTGTACATGTAGGTCTGTCACACGGGCAAGTTGCCTTGCATTTGTGTTGCGCTCTGCTCCCTACTGTACAGTACCAAGGGTACTGTTGTGGATGGGCCCTTCGGGACAGCCTTGCTGTCCATGATTATGGATCGATGGAAGGGCCTCTCGTAACGCAGTGGAGAGGATGGTTTGACTGAGCGATGAAAGGCACGGTTATTCGGCACAATGCCGTCGAGGATACCCCCTTCCTCGAGTTTTACTCTCGCGAGGCTACCTTTAAGTATGTCTATTAGCCGACCCTTCGGGGTTGTGGCGTACGTCATACATGACCCATTACATTGTACCTTCGGCCGACAGTGGTGCGTGTAATACGCCACCTACACTCAACATCTGACGACCCAATTCACACTCCCCCCAGACGACCGTGTTACTCACCGAGTCGTCTATTTCCAATCTTTAGAATCGTGGTGGTGTCCAGTCTCGACGTCGGTCTTCCAGAACCCGGTGGACAACATCTCACTGAGTTGTCGCCATAGCTCTGTGCTGCGTTTCGTGAGCGCGTCGGCGACGTTCTTCGTGCCAGGGATCCAACGAATCGAGTCTAACTCTTGCGATTCGAACGCGTTGCGAATACGGTTGACGGTCTTGCGTAATCTGTATTCTTTGCACTCATGGAGCGTGGATATTGTGTCGAAGAGCGCTCGCGAATCGACAAGTATCTCATGCCTGATAGGTCTGTTCGGAAATAAGGAATGGAACGACCCTTTCATATCGAATCCTCTATCCTCAGCGTCGGCACAGGCGAGTATTTCTGCTCCGAAAGACGAATAGGTCACGCGCTTCTGTTTGTGGCTAGTCCAGGAGATGGGATGGAACAGTGGTTCGATCCGGTCAGGTGATTCAATCTTGAGGCCGCAGACGCCTCCGGTTTGGCCGTAGTCGAATTCATTTCCGCCATGGGCAGCATCTGATATACTCATGAGGGTAGCTTTGGATATATTAAACGGTTTGAGATACGTTATCTTCAACGGTAGTCTCATGATTTCGCGTAACATGATGTTTGCGTCCACGAGATGTTTAACCCGTAGGTCTCCGAGACGCTGCTGCATGCGTGAAGTGACAAGAGCTGCTTGGGGAACGATCGCTGTACCAAGGTACATGAGCGTTCCTGCGAGTGACCTATACTCTGCTTCCTCTCGAGTGTCTGCTTTGGCTTCCTGTTCTTGACGTCTCGCGCGGGAAACTTGTATGGGTTTCAGGCGGCATATGTAATTGTCCATCGAGAGGGTTACGTTCCCATGATAGTCGATCGTCACCTCACATCCGTTGAAATGGAAGTCCTGTCCGTTTCGAATCTTTCCGACTTCGAAGCTAGCGCAGAGTTTGTCCAGGAATTGCTTGATGTATTCGATGGTGCCAGAGACTAGGAAATCGTCCGTGACTTTGGCTATGAGTAGGATGATCTTATTCGTCTCATCCCTTTTGACGAAAAGCTGGTTGACCCCGAACACTCTTTCAATTCCGGCTTCTTCGACCATCCACGTCTCGATGGTGGTAAGCCATTGTCTACCTGCTTCGGCAATGCCGTATGCCAGTTTCAACAGTTTCCAGAGCATACCCCGGGTGGAATTCCACTCTTTCGGGGGTCTGACGAAGATGTCACGATTGGCTGGTCCGCTCTGCATGTACGCACCCTTGATGTCGGCCACGCCGAATGTGAATCCAAGTATTAGCCCCAGGCTGATCACCAGACGAAATACAATCATGTCTGCTGCAGCTGAGTCTTTGCGGATGTCATCCTTCTCTTTGTCGCGGTTTCCATGCAATACGAAACGAGCCTTCATTTCGAGTCTGTTGTCTTCGTGACTCTTGATCTTGAAGAGGGTGTGTGAGGAGATGACATTGGCGCCGCGTGGCACGTGTGACTCAGGTACTTCTTTGTATGCGCCAATCCAATTGTTGTGATGTTCTCTTTCCATGGCGTTCTGGAGTACCCATGATGGTGCGAATTCCATTTCGCGTGTCGTTACTTGCTTGTTCCCAATCTTTTCATGTATCCCTCTCAGTACAATTTGCTCGTTGGATGTCAGGACGTTAGTTACATCTCTTCTGTAAGCCTTTTGTTCCGAGATGGAGGCAGCGTATGGCCCAATATCTCTTGAAGCTGGATCTGAGTACTCTCGTTGAGTGGCTAGCATTGCTCCAGTGTGGTGTGTTTCGTTTGGCACTTCGTTTCTCATCGGATGCGTCAGTTGTGTCTCCCCCCCATGCGGTGACATGAGGTAGTCTTCTATTGTACTATCCATGAGTTCGTGTGTGAGTGCTTGATCTGGTCGCAGCCTGATGTCTTCGTAGGCGATTTTGCTTGCTGGTCCTCTCGTCGTTCCGACGCGTCGGGCTTCCACAAAGTGCGTGTTGACGGATATCACCTTGGCTTCCCTCCACTCGTCCGGTTCGTTATTCTTGGAGGAGCTGTAGTAGTACAGCACGATGTCGTCGGGTTTTATGGAGCTCGGCGGGACGAGGGATGGTGCGCGAGCATGAAGCAGTCGTTGTAGGGCACGTATTGCTACCTGTTCTTTGTGAGCGGACAGGAGTTCTGCGCTGACCATTCGTGGCGATGTCCCTAGTATTGATGGGGCGTATCCTCTCGCTAATTCGAACGAGCTGAGAATTCGGGTACCGGAGAAACAGTTGGAGAAAAATGTGGCTCTGGACAGAATTAATTTGTCGGGTTCGGAGGTCGGTTCTTTTGCTGTTTTTTCGAGAATGGTTTTCAGTGTCCGGTGTTTGCGTTCGACACGTCCCGTCTTGTTGTGCCTGCGTGCAGGTCGAGGGTCAAATCGGACATCACGTGCGCGGAGGAATGTTTGGATGTGTCTGCAATTCAGTTCGTCATCGGCGGATAATGATTTGGGAGCTCCGTGTCGATTGAACCATTCGGTTTCCAGCACCTGCGTGATGTTAGCGGCTTCGCGGTTGGACATAATTTGCGTTTCGGAGTATACTGTTCCTGTACAGATCATGTGTAGGACGGTATATTGGGTGCCGCGGATTGTGCAGAACGTGAAGTCTACTTGTACATCCTGGTTGAACGCTTCATCCACGTGCGTGATTGATATTTTCTTGGAGGGTGCCGGGAGACCTGATTTCGCACATATTCTACATGCTGCAGTTACATTTCGAATTGACCTTTCCAGGTCAGGGGTAAGCCAGTCGGTTGTTTTGCAGATGTGTATCAGTTCCTCGGCGGTCGCATGTGTGAGTCTATGCATCCGTTTCGCTGTAGTCATTGGTCGTGACGTGACGGAAACGGCATTTGTGGCCATCAAAGAGGACGTCAAATGAGCGATTGGAACGATGAGTATCCTCCCGCGAATCTGGAACTTGGATGCTCCGTCTACGTAGATAGACAGTACTCTGGGAGACTTATCCGTTGGACGTGCTATGGTCATGGTGGGATATTCTGACGAGAAGTTAAGCACGGAGTGTTGTGAGACATCCATGCCGATCGTGATAGGAGAGTCGTCCTGGACAAGGTCGAATGTGAGGGATGTAGTTTGGTCATTGAGATCTTGCAAATACAGAGTCCATGAACAGACAATATCTTCAGGGTTGGCACACTCATGTCCCCAACCACGCCTGTACTGGTCCCTTGGCGGATCTAGGACGAACGGGATATCAAGTATGTCACAGAGTCGAGAAGCGGAATAAATTCCCCCGGTAGAGGTAGGGTTACCTGGGTCGATGATAGGATTCGGATCACTGGGAGAAGATGACGAACCCTTTACTGAAAATGCTGGTTGCCCGTGTTGTATCTAGGCTTGTCCTGATCGTCCTCGATCTCGTTCTGTTCAAAGCTAACCTGTTTTTTGCGTCTGAAATATTTATCGGGCTTACGATTCTTCTTGATCGTCTCCCGCAGGTCTTTACCGTTTGACTCGGTGTCACTGTCTCCTTGATATTCTCTCTCCCTCTCCTCTTGTTGTTTGCGACTTCGCCAATGTCCACGTTTCCTTTTGGTGCCGTGGAACGGTGTCCTATGCCCGTAGATGCCCATCATGGCCGCCGTCGTCGGTTTCAGTTGTTCTTCCCCCTTTTTGCCGTCATCGAGGTCTTTCTCTTCTAGACCTGCCTCCTCTAAGGCTGTGATGGCGTCCTGTAATCCGATGAAATAAGTCATTTCACCGTCTGAATTCCCTCCTTTGCGCGCCAGAGTTGCGGCTTTGAGGGCACCCGTACATTCACCGATGTTGTCCTGGGCGCCGATTCGGTTGGTGTCCAGGATCTCTTTGTTGTCAATAGCGGACTGCATGCATTGGAGTAATCTTAAAACAATGGTGATCCTAGCCTCGGTAAGGGTGACTTCTGATGTAGGGGCTCCTGAACGATGTTTTGCGGTGCTGACTAATGAGCTCACCAGGTTGGTGAACGTCTGTGTGGACACCCTGGCGTTGACGAGCAGTACGATGGCAAAGTTCTGACTGTCAGAGCCATCTTGATTCGCGTTGACAAGGTTTAGGTATGCCTGCGCAGGTCCGCTGAAGCGTTCTACGTAGAAACTGATTGTCTCGTCCTTTTTTCTGACACATCCATGAATTTCTTTGTTAAGCCTGACCATTCTCTTGATAGTGTCGACAGCAGAGTCCTTCGCTACGATGTTGAGGATCTTCTCGAGAATTGCATTCTGGTCGATAGCTTGATTGCTGTCTTGTGGCACCAAGGAGAGCTCTCCGGTTTTCATAGCCTTTTTGACGAGTTCCTTCTTGTTGAATTCCAGGGAGCGGTAGAGCGTCAGACCGATTGAAGCGGCAGCTCCCTTTGCGCGATTATCGCCGCCTTTGGCGCAGATCTGAAGATTGAGTGCCCAGTCGCGAACAGCTTCGCGCCACTGGAGCTTATCAGTCGTGGTCCTCAGCTTGGGAGGAACAAGGATACTGCTCGGAGCCAATTCATCCTCTGGGCCCATAACTGTGGATGGGCCCTTCGGGACAGCCTTGCTGTCCATGATTATGGATCGATGGAAGGGCCTCTCGTAACGCAGTGGAGAGGATGGTTTGACTGAGCGATGAAAGGCACGGTTATTCGGCACAATGCCGTCGAGGATACCCCCTTCCTCGAGTTTTACTCTCGCGAGGCTACCTTTAAGTATGTCTATTAGCCGACCCTTCGGGGTTGTGGCGTACGTCATACATGACCCATTACATTGTACCTTCGGCCGACAGTGGTGCGTGTAATACGCCACCTACACTCAACATCTGACGACCCAATTCACAACTGTACAGTTGTGAAGATTTAGACTGTTGTGCACGTGTAAGCGGTGTGGCGTTTTAATGCAGACTTTAACTTTGGGTGAATACAAATATAAATAATTAAATAGCATGAATTTTAATTCTACTACAGTACTGAAGAGCTGTTCCGTGCGGAGCGAACAACGTGCGGAGAACAGTTGAACCATGCTGTGCAGCACCGTTGGTACAGTATGATACAATGTGTTCTGTAGAGCCTCCCCGCTTCGCCTCTGGACTCTATCAGGTTGGGGCTAACGGAGCCGTTGGGGCTGTGTCTTTCTGTTGTCTGCCAATTTACGCCGATACTGGTGATTTTTCGGTACGTACTGTGCTCTACTGCTGCATCGGGATCAAACCCGCTTGTTAGCTCACATTGACGTTCGGAGCGGAGCGAAAAGCGGCAAGCACAGGGGGAGAATTCTAGGTGGACCTCACACATCTGGACACACACATCTAGACACACATCTAGAGACACACACATCTGGACGCACACATCTGGACACTCGGTAAACCTAGACCAACTTTGGGTAAACACCACAGTCTGCAAACTTGTGTCCACCTGCTTTTGCACACGTCCACTCAGTCATGCCTGGTTGGCGCCCGGAAGACGTTCGCGATCTCGTGTCAGCCCGATCCGGCGGTGGTGGTGTCTGGGAATGCAGCGGCACCTTGATCGCCTTGGGAAACGGTCGCGAACTAGCCCACGTCGAGGGAATCGAAGAAGTGCTTCTGGAAAAGCGCTTTCAGAACACCACCGACGCCGAGTCCAAGCAATCCGTCATTCATCTCACATCCTCGACGGGAGGCCGTCTTCGAGCTCCGAATGCCCTCACGCATGCGGCCACACTGCTTGTGCGATCCTCTCTCTTCTACACGGGCCTTGTTGCCCCGCACAAGAAGATGAACGAGTTCCGGTATCGACCGACCACGCCTGCCCGGAGAGTAGACGCCATCCTATCGCCGCCCGCCCGCGTTGTCGTTGCACGCGATGACGCCGGGGGGCTGGTGCTCACGCGAAAGAGAGCTGGCCATCCAGATGTGGCTACCGTCATAGACACGGCGCCGAGACGCGTGAGAAGACAACTGGCGGCGGCGTGGACGTACGTAGGGCGCAGGGCCGCGCAGAAGAACACGGGGCTCACGACGCCGGCTGTGGTAGAACGCTGTGATTATACTGTGACCAAGGAGGGCGGGACGTGGGCGTGGACAAGGGTGGGCAGGTGCCCGGCGTGGTATGGGCGGGGTCAGTGTGTCACGTACCTGAGCGCGAGGAGACTGGACGGAGGGTGGAGGGACGTGGATGATCGCGTTAAGGAGTGGATGAGGGTGGAGGGGAGGACAGGACCGTTCTGTCAGGACGACGTGGAGGCGGCGGCGGTGACGAATCTGGTCGAGTCGGCAGAAAAGAAGACGAGGCGCAAGTTTTTGGGACTGTTTTGAAGCGTGCGCTGGACAAAGAATGCGGGGTGTGCCCGCAGTCGTGGGTCTGCCGTCGGGAGCTGGCTGGGTGCAAGTGGTAGGGCGCTGGTATCATTGTTAACTAACTCTGTCGATTATGGAAGCTGTTAGCTCCTGAATGAAATGGAAATGGTCAATTCTACTCCCACCTTGTTATGGAGGCATTGACGGGGCAAGGCTTGAGATATGCGAGGCATGTTGCAATAGGGCTTCTATGTGCGCGGAGCGATTGATGCGGCCGTGTTGAGAACGCGTATCTCATTGGATGGTTTCAAGCCAATCTCCCAGATTGGTAGCAATCGCTCTAAAACGATAAACCAAGTTCAAGGTTGAACAACTAATGGGCTCACCTTGCCGCTTAATTACTCACCGAGCAACCCCCAGGGCAGCTCATGCGGCATCGAAGGTTTTGCCTGCCTGGCCCAATATTGTATCTCGCTGGAATGGGGCTGGCCATCCGGGGATCCTTTACCTACCCATAAGATTGAATCTCGAGCTCTGGATCACTGGGCCCTGCCGCGGACCGAGTGGGTTGATAGCAATTCTATTACGGCCCAGACGGCGCGGTGAAGGACAGTGATTGGACAGCGAGAAAGATGCCGACTCTGCATTTTTTGCACCACCGGTCCAGAGATAGTCGCTGGACAGCTCACGGTCCGCCCGCGTGACGACCTGGGACTTGGCCCTGACTGGGCCACCGCTCGGCGTCTGGCACGACGGCGGATTAATTTCCGTTTCAACTTTATATATTCGCACCGTCGACGCCCAACTGCTTATCCCCCTTCCCTCGATCTGTACTTGCCGTTGTCTCTAGACAGCTTTCCCCACCCCCCTTAGTCCTAGACCTGAGCCGGCTTGTGTCTGCCACCAAGCTGCCAATCCACAACATCCTGCCTTAAGAAGCGAGCCGCCGGGCTGATCTCCATCTTTCGCAATGGTACGTCCTCCTTCACTTTTCCCGTCGCCAAAAGCGTTGACGATAGTACCCATAGTTGTACTCATTCATGCCGATCGAGGGTTCTAACACTTTTCCGTTGACTTGGCACCAACTTGTTCATCTATTCTGCGTTTCCGCCATGTGCTTGTCCCTGATGAAATTGATTCATCTTCGCCGCGCCTTTCGAACTATGCTTGCATCTTCCGTTTTTCTCAAAAGGTTAACTTCACGATTGACCAACTCCGTGAGATCATGGACCGCAAGTACAACATCCGTAACATGTCCGTTATTGCTCATGTTGACCACGGCAAATCCACCCTCACCGACTCTCTCGTCGCCGCTGCCGGCATCATCGCCATGGCCAACGCCGGCGACCAGAGGCTTACCGACACCCGTCAGGATGAACAGGATCGATGCATTACCATCAAGTCCACTGGTATTTCTCTGTTCTTTAATTTCCCGGACGATCTCCCGCTCCCCAAGGAAGCCGACGGCCGCAACTTCCTTATCAACCTAATCGATTCGCCGGGCCACGTTGACTTTTCCTCCGAGGTCACCGCAGCACTTCGCGTCACTGATGGTGCTCTTGTTGTTGTCGATTCTGTCGAGGGTGTTTGTGTCCAGACCGAGACTGTCCTGCGCCAGGCCCTCGCAGAGCGCATCAAGCCGGTCATGACCATCAACAAGCTCGATCGCTCCTTCCTTGAACTCCAACTGGAACCCGAGGACATGTACCAAAACTTCTCGCGTATTATCGAGACGGCCAACGTCATCATGTCTACCTATCAAGATGAGGAGCTCGGTGATGTACAGGTGTACCCGGATGCTGGTACCGTCGCTTTCTCCGCCGGTCTGCACGGATGGGCCTTCACCCTCAACCGTTTCGCACGCATGTACTCCAAAAAGTTTGGGGTCGAACCGGAGAAAATGACCTCTCGTTTGTGGGGTGACTCCTTCTTCAACCGGAAGGAGAAGAAGTGGACGAAGCGCGAAGGTAAGGGCGGCGTCCGTGCCTTCTGCGAGTTCGTCATCAAGCCCATCAAGAAAATCATTGAACTGTGCATGGCCGACAAGGTTGAGGATCTGACCAAGCTCTTAACCAGCTTGAATATCAAGCTCACAACGGAGGACAAAGAGCTGCGACAAAAGCCGCTAATGAAGCGTGTGTTGCAGAAGTGGCTTCCCGCCGATCAGGCTTTGTTGGAAATGATGGTCCTTTACCTGCCCGCCCCTGCCGAGGCTCAAAAGTATCGTGCGGAGCTTCTCTATGAGGGCCCCCCGGACGACGCTTGCTGTACCGCTATCCGCAACTGCGATGCTAATGGTCCGCTCATGCTGTACATATCTAAGATGGTTCCGTCTTCCGATAAGGGCCGCTTCATCGCATACGGGCGCGTGTTCTCGGGAACTGTTCGCGCGGGGATGAAAGTAAGGATTATGGGTCCCAACTACGTCCCCGGTACAAAGAAGGACCTTGCCGTCAAGAGCGTTCAGCGCACTCTTCTCATGATGGGACGACGTACCGATGCTGTCGACTCCGTCCCCTGCGGTAACACCGTTGGTCTGGTCGGGCTGGACCAGGTCATTATCAAATCTGGAACCATTTCGGATGTCGAGAGCGCCTTCCCACTCAAGGACATGAAGTACTCAGTGTCCCCAGTCGTGCGTGTGGCCGTCGAGCCGAAGAATCCCAGTGACCTCCCGAAACTGGTAGAAGGTCTGAAGCGTCTCGCGAAGTCAGATCCGCTGGTGCAAACTATTACAGAAGAGTCAGGTGAGCACGTTATCGCTGGTGCAGGTGAATTGCATCTGGAAATTTGCCTGAAGGATCTCAAGGATGACTTCATGAACGGGGCCGAAATTCGCGTTTCGAATCCAGTTGTCACGTTCCGTGAGACAATCGAAGGTGTAGAAAATCCCGAAAACACGGCCATATGCCTGTCCAAGAGTCCCAACAAGCACAATCGCTTGTACATTTACGCCACCCCGTTGCCTGACAATCTTCCGGAAGCCATTGAGGACGGCAAGGTCACTCCCCGCGACGAAGCCAAGGCCCGCATGAAGATGCTCCGTGATGAGTATGGAGTTCCTGAGGATGCGGCGAAGAAGATCTGGTGCTTCGGTCCAGACACAACCGGTGCCAACTTGCTCGTAGATCGTGCTAAGGCTGTGCAGTACCTGAATGACATCAAGGATTCTTGCGTGGCCGCATTCCAATGGGCCACCAAGGAGGGTGTTCTCTGCGATGAGAACATGCGCGGTATTCTCTTCAACATTCACGACTGCAGCTTGCACGCCGATACCATTCACCGCGGTGGTGGTCAGATCATCCCAACTTGCCGTCGTGCTCTGTTCGGAGCGCAACTACTGGCTGGACCGAAATTAGTGGAACCTTTCTTCTTGGTAGAAATTCAGTGCCCTGAGACGATTGTAGGATCGATCTATGGCGTTCTGACCCGCAAGCGTGGTCACGTTTTTGAGGAAGTGCAACGTCCCGGGACCCCTATGTTCAACGTCAAAGCATACCTGCCAGTACAGGAATCATTTGGTTTTACCGCGGATCTCCGCTCCGCCACTGGTGGACAGGCATTCCCGCAGTGCGTGTTCGATCATTGGAGCACTATGGCCGGTGACCCGCTTGACCCAGCCGAAACTGTTGGCACTTTAGTGAAGGCTATCCGCGAGCGCAAGGGTTTGAAGCCAGTAGTTCCGGATATCGGAAACTTTTACGACAGGCTGTAGGGCTTGAAACCTGGCCCTCATTTCCACTTGTCTGTTCTTTAGGATGAACTTTAGGACTTAGACATCACAGTACACTAAATTGTTCGGATAAGAAAAATACGGTTCTGGTTCATCACGGAAAGCCAAACACAAATCTGCCGCAGCTCGCTTCTGCTTCACCGGCCCACAATTACTTTGAGTTCGGTTAGTAAGCACTTGTGCTGCGCCCCTGCCCCCTGTCCGAGGTGGAGTGCTTCATCGCACGAGGGAAGCGAACTCCCCCTGCGATATGACTGCCGCCTTGAACAAAACTTTACTTAAAGAACTCCAGCGCAAAAGCCCTGAATGAAACCACGCGCACTCCTTACGTAATGTATTTTCGAGTGTGCAGAAATGACAAGTTACCTCATGAGGTAACATAATATGAGTTAACTTGTCATGTCATTATATGAGGTAACTTGTCATGTCCGTAGACAGTCGCATATTATGTGGCTGTGTTTCAACATACATTTCTCGGCTTGTGAGAACTCGATAAAAGCAGGAAAGAAACTCTTGCCAACCTACTTGACTTTGCGTTGCGGGAGAGTACATCTTTTTTCAGATTGGGCGCCTCCGGAAATTATTTTTTGTGTCAGAGTCATATTTTTCTTTTTTGTGAACAAAAAATGAGTTTTACCACCGAAATGCTTGCGCACATAATGTGCGTCCCCTACTGTACGCATGCTTTGAACTCGTTCCTAACGACGAGCACGGTGTGTCAGGGTCGTTCCTAACGACGAGCACGGCACCGGACGCCGGCGATGACGCCGTCGGAGCTCTATCTACAGTGTGTGCTGTGAGCTAAGCTCAATCATGATGGTGTTTTCACCGAGCAGCCACCGTCAGAACCATGAATGACCAAATGGCTATTCTATTGCTACTTCTCATTCAGAGCCATGCTCGGTAGGATGTAGATGTCGAGTCTCGTCGGTCGGGCGGCGGCCGACGCTTTCTCTGTGTACAGTAAATTTGGATTGTACGCGCGCACATTTTGACATTTGTGCGATACACATTTAACCTAGCATGGGGTCGCCCGTCCGAGAAAACCGCGCGTTGTGTGTGCACAACGCGCCGTTTGTGTGTCACAAAATCCCGATTTGGTCAACACAATTTGCGATTTTAGAATTTCAGGAGTCGCCCATTATGGTATTGGGCGACTCCGAAAAACACAAACGCACATAAATTTTGTACACACAAATTCCCTTAGTATGTGTGTCATATTTTGTGATCTGGCACGGAAATGCAAATGACATAAAATATGTATGATGCATTTGCAATGCGTATGCACCCTCACAGCAGTACGGAAAAGCCCAGCGCACATATCGCCATTCCACCTTCATATCCACATCCCATTCATCCCTCAGATGAAGTATCTGCTTCATCTTTTGTTGCTGCAACGGGCGAAGCGGCAACGAAACATCACGTTCCGTCACCGTCCTACTGCAGAAGGGAGAAGAAGACGAGACCGGCGGACAAACAGGCTGGGGATGAGAGAGCTTGCACGGATGACAGTTGATGGGAGAGGTACACGTGTAGGTGCATTTGTGCGTTTGTGTCTGTGCACGAACAAATACATCGGGAGCCGAACGACGAGCAAAACGGCGGTTTTTGTATACAGTAACGTTGTCCGTGAATAATGTTGAAGAAACAAGATTACGCTTTATTACCTAAAGATCTCGGTCCAGAAAAATGCTTACCGTTCCTTGAATTCCAGAGGATTGCCCCTGTCTTTCGCTGTCCCCAATTGGTGTGGACATAAACGTTGATACAACGGCCAGAGCAGCGTAGTGGCGCGCGTTTCCATGCCACCCCGGGCCGCTATCCTTGCGATACTACCCGCTTCGGCGGATGAGGACCACATTCGGCTTGATACGGGGCGCGCGTCCATGACTCACCTGAGTTCGAGTTCTGCTTTGGTAAGCTTCAAAGATGAGGGGGCATTTCCAGGATGGGAGGGCTTGAGTGGCGACCGAGAGATCGCGTTATCTTACCCAGCGTGTGTGTGAAAACATTCCCGAATGGTTAAGCCATACAAGAAAGAGTAGGGAGAGAACAAACCAGTGACGACTTGATGACTGAGCAGCGAAGCTGAGGGTGGGATGGTGGGAGAAACAAGCGACGACTTGAGGAAGAGAGAAGAGTGGTGAGAGAGAGTTTGACGTGCCTCTCTTATACAGCCCTGTTTTCGGACAGTGGCCGAATTTCCATTTCTGCCAAGTTCCATGACGCGAATGAAGAATCATTCGCAATCATTGCCAAGTTATCGTGGGGGTGCCAAACCATTGCGTGTGACTTGGTGATGATTCATTTTTGTGCCAAGTGTTGATTACGCGAACGAAGAACAGCACCAAGTCATTCGTGACTTGGTGCTGATTTTTTGCTTTTGACAAGCTCTTCATTACGCGAACGAAGAATCATTCCAAATCATGGCGGGTGGCTTGGCGCTGACTTGTGGCCAAGTCATCCTGACTTGGCTTTCTGCGGATGAAATGGTCCACTTGATTTCCACTTCCTTCTGAGTTGTCGTGCGTTCCAACCGAAAGCCCCCTTGTCCAAATTCACATTTCAATTGCCAATGAATGCACTGAATAATGTTGAAGAAACTCCATAGGGAGTAGTCGAGATTTCGGACAGGTGTCCGAAAAAGAAGACGGAATCCTCGCACGGCTGTACGCGAGCGTCGAGATAGGATTCTTCCATTGTGCGAGCGACACTCCAATCCCCCCAGATGCGAATGCGGTAGGAAGGAACTCCTATTGCAGCGCATTCCGATGCAGCACCCATGCGAAGCGAGTGTGAGGACCACAGCACTTGCGGAGGGGGAGTGACGCCAGCGTGAGACAAGCAAGCTTGGAGCCAACGTGAGATGCTTGCCGATGACGGTGTGAGCCGTTGGCCCGGGAGGGCCCAATAGTAGCGACTTGTGGAGCGGGTGTTTCGACGGTACTTGTCGTACCGTAAGACCAAGTCGATGAGCGATGGCTTGTCAGGAGCTAGCCTAGTGTAGGATAGAGTATGTGCCACGCGAGATCGATTTTTCCGTAAAGCAATTGCCAAGTCAATTGATTGTTCCGAAACTTGAATGTTGTCCAAGCGAAGCGCAGCGCCAGCTTCGCCCCTTTCGAAGAAGACGTAGGAAACCAGAACAGCGGTAGCGTTGCGAATGAACTGACGGTTGAGAGCAGGAGCGGCCATTGCAGCGTTGAAGATTTTCTTGGCCACGGTGCTCGGGAGGGCCCGTCGTTCCTTGTGTGCGTCCGGGTCGTTTTCGGCGCGGCGATCCAGGTCAGACTGTTGGTAGGCGGCCAGCGCGAGTTGGATGAGTGGGGTGTATCCAACGGGCAATTTGACGCGTTTGTGGGCCGTTACCACTGCGGAGACGTAATTCTTGACTGATCCGCCAGCAATCGTGCCTGAGTCGAAGAGCCAACCGAGGTACCGGAGCAGAGATCCTTCATCCGCAGCCCATGGGTCGATCCTTTCCAACGTACAGAACGTAGTCCACTTCTGCCAGAATCGCTCATTGTTCTTCCAGGTGTTGGGTGCACGAGCGCGGTGAATCAGACCAGCGATAGTAGTTCCTCCGCCTGAGATTCCAACTCCGGCGGCGCGTAGAACTGAGCCCCGTAGCGCGGCGGCTAGCGGAAGCTGCTGCGTATCGTCCAGATGGCTATTTTCCACGGTGGGGCCGGCAGGTGCTGTGGGGCCCACAATGGGGGTAGATAGACGTCTGGCGCCTGAAACAGCTGAAACGTTCCGATTTCCTTGAGGCGACGACACCACGACTGAGCGGGCCACCACGGGGTGACCAGGAGACCCTGTGCCGTTTCCTGGATGATCTTTTCCACGACAAGTGGGATGAGCTTGAGCGGGGGATTCCAGAAGTTGATCGTTTGTCCCCAGTGTTGCTGTAGCGCATCGATTCCTGAGGATCCCGGTGAGCGGTAGCGGCTGTTGAACCGGCGGCAGATCGTTGATTCTTGATCCGCGAACCGGTCGATTGTTGGATCCATCTCGCGTAAGAGCGCCCTGATTGTCCGGGTGTTGATCCTCCAGTCGTCCAGTGAACGCAAGCGAGAGAGGCGATCTGCGAAGCGGTTGACGGCAGAAGGGACGTATCGTGACTCGATTGAGATTCCCAGCTTGAGCAGTACCTTGTGTAGCGCCCGCAGTTCCTTCATTAGGGCTGGTGAGCGCGTGGTCATCGTGTTGAGTATGTGGACCACGGCCTGATTGTCCTCCCATACGCGGAGATGGGTCCCCTTGCGAAGGTCGTCTGCGAATGCCTTCAGATTGTCCGTTACTGCCCTGAGTTCCAAAAAGGTGATGGGCTTTGTCCGTAGATGCGGATCCCAGAGTCCTTTTGCTTCCCAGACCCCTGGTTCCCCCATCCTGAGGTCGTGTCCCAGTGTCCCTCCCATCCCAATTGAGGTTGATGCATCGGAGTGCATTGCCATTGAGGCCGTTTGGTGATGGAGAGGGCGCGTAGACGGTGATTTGACCAGTTCTTTCCAATGTATCAAATCCCGGATGGCTGTGTGTTTGAGCTTCACGCGCCGCTTCGTTGGGCCCCGTAGCGAGTCGTACAGAGACCTGGTGTAGAAGCGGGCGAGTGGCATGGCCAGAGAACATGAGATGGCTACTCCGAGGAAGTGGCGTAACAAAGATGTTTCCACCAACCGACGGTTCTGTCGGGCTTGTTGTAGCAGTTTCCGAGCGATAGCCTGAATCTTCTGAATCCTTTTGTCCGTGATCCCGAACACTTGAGCCTTGGTGTCTATCACAAACCCGAGGTGGTCCAATCGTTGCGACCCGTCCCAGCAGCCTTTCCCTGGCTTTCTGCGAAGACCGGTTTTCTGCAGTAGTTGGTCCAGGAGCCGCTGGGCTCTTCGGAGTTCGGAGTGACCTTGAACAGCTACCAGAAAATCGTCCATGTACGGGTGGATGCGAAGATTGAGCCGGTCCCTGATGTACTCGACGAAAGGTCGCATGAACTTGACGAAGTAGAACGGAGATAGCTTCCATCCAAACGGTAGGGCGATACAGCGAAAGTAGCTTCCATCGATCCTGAAGAGAAACCAGTTGCGGATAGCCGGATGTAGCCTGAAATGATGGTACCCCTTCTCTATGTCGAACGAGAGCAGGTGGTCGTTCGGCTTGATTTCCAGAGCAAAGGATTCCAGTGTTTCCATTTTGACGGGAACAGACCGAAAGAGATCTGACTGTCGCTTGAGGTTGACGACCAATCGTCGCTTTTCCGTGCGCACGATGAAGGCGTTGGAGATAGGGAATCCTTGCTTGTTGAGGCGGTGAGCCTCTACCGGGGAGATTTCCTCGTAGATGCGGCGGCGCGTGGCATCGGTGAGCTCGTTGCGTAGCCAGTCCAAATCTAGAGGTTCCACCGGGATTTCGGGGAGTACAAAGCGTGTGGCCAATTTGGCTGAGTTGACCGGCTTTTCGTACACCCCGAACTTGATGGCTCGGACCAGGAAGTCCGGAGCCCTGAGCCCTTCGGCCCAGAAACGTGCTTGGCGGTGTGGGTTTCGCCATAGCACTGAAGGGTCCGGTTTGCGGACCATTACTTGGAGCTAGACCCGGAAGAGCCTGAGCCTCCTGAATTGGGGTTCCGCGGCGGATACCGCTGCGCCCCTTTTCCTGAAAGTCCCCTTGAGACACGTCCTGTAGCCTGTGTTCCTGAGTTGCGAGCAGCTTGTTTGTTGAATTCCTTGGCGTAGGCCTGGGAGCGGAGTTCGGCAAACTTTTCCTTGGTGTCCCTGTAGAGTTGGGACACGTAGGGCTGATCCTGTTCGCGTAGGTACTTCTGGAGAAGTACCGCCTCGGACTTGCCTGATTCCACCGAGTCTGAGAAGAAGTCGACTCGCTCCTGCACTCGTTCGTACGAGGCTTGGAGGTAGTGGTGCAGGACTGAAAAGGCCTCAGTAGCGGCTTGAGTGTTTCCAGTGGACAGGGCCTCCGCCACCTTGTGAGATGCGGCGAGGGCAGTTTCCGTGTTGTAACCGACGTTCCAGAGTACCTCAGCTTCCCAACCGTCCCTGGTGTCCGATTCCTTGATGCGCCCGAACAGCTTCTCGTTTTCCGGGATGAAGCGTTTGGCGGGGAATGGGGCCTGGGTAGCGGGTTTCTGAAAGAGGTTGAGTTTTCCAGTTTCCCCGTACTGTTGGCGGGTAGCGACGGTGTCAGCGATTCCTTGAGCAGTCGGAGCTGGAAGTGTGAACTGAAGTCCCCTGTCGGCGTAGACGGCGTGAGCAGACGAGAGCTGCGGTGGGGCAGGGCCCGCGTGGGGGGTCCTGGCACCCGGTTCCTCGGCGGCTTGTTGAGCCGGCGGAGCGGCTGGATCCTCAGCGGTAGCGGCGATAGGAGCCGTACCAGCGAGGCGGTTCTGGAGCAGCGAGAGAATCTGGGCGACCTGCGTTTCCAGAGAGTTGACCTTGTTGACGAGAGCGGCAGACGGAGGGCGACTGGTAGAAGGCTGGTTTTCCAAAGTGGGCACTGGACCAGAGATGCCTGCGGATCCGGACGAAGACTGAACTTCTTCAGCATTAGGCATAATGCGCGATTTTGTTGAGAGCCGGCCGTGACGATGATCCGTCTGGAGCTTGTTGAGTTGTGTAACTAGAAACAAGCGACGACTTGAGGAAGAAAGAAGAGTGGTGAGAGAGAGTTTGACGTGCCTCTCTTATACAGCCCTGTTTTCGGACAGTGGCCGAATTTCCATTTCTGCCAAGTTCCATGACGCGAATGAAGAATCATTCGCAATCATTGCCAAGTTATCGTGGGGGTGCCAAACCATTGCGTGTGACTTGGTGATGATTCATTTTTGTGCCAAGTGTTGATTACGCGAACGAAGAACAGCACCAAGTCATTCGTGACTTGGTGCTGATTTTTTGCTTTTGACAAGCTCTTCATTACGCGAACGAAGAATCATTCCAAATCATGGCGGGTGGCTTGGCGCTGACGTGTGGCCAAGTCATCCTGACTTGCCTTTCTGCGGCTGAAATGGTCCACTTGATTTCCACTTCCTTCTGAGTTGTCGTGCGTTCCAACCGAAAAGCCCCCTTGTCCAAATTCACATTTCAATTGCCAATGAATGCACTAAAATAACGCGTTGTTTTTTTCCATTTGCCCACAAACTCGCTGGACGTAAAGTAAACCCGAGTTTGAAAAATCCCACCACGAGTTTTGCGGACTGACCTCCAGCAAGGTACCTGCCCGCAACAAACGCAAGTCTGGTACATCGTTGTGCCGTCCGACGGATCACGTGCACCTGGGCGAATACTCGCTGAAGTGAATATTGTAGCTCGCCACAAGGATAGAATAGTTCTCAGTCGAAAGAGCGATGTGTTTCGTCTTCTTGACGGGCTGAGGGGGGCCGTTTAGAGAGGACCGCTTTTTAGAAGCTTCTACTTGTCTGTCTTCTGCAATTGCTTTAGCGGCATATGTGGCAGATCTTATGGTGCTTCGATCCGTTGATGGACTCTGGGTAGATGAAGTGATACGGGCGTCCATGACGCAAACCGGTACGAACCGTGCAGTATGAGACTCGTTTGTGCTGATGGGAGAGCGGAAACCCCACTTCGTTTTCCTTCAAGACGGGTCGATCCGGCACTGCCGTACAGAAGTCAGGCGGATGTGAAAACTCGTGGAAAACTCACATGTCCCGAGTTTTCGGTATGCTGTGAGTTTTGCAAAACTCGTTGTCTGAAAATTTTGCAATCAGAAAATCCGAGGAAACTCGCGGCCCAAACACGTGTTTTCGCGACTTTGCTTGCAGTTCATTGAAGTACATCCACAGAGATATTGTTGAGAATGTTGGACATCAGCAC